>NC_040031.1:12028688-12312991 GCF_000972845.2 Larimichthys crocea
TAGAAACCTGTCTCCATCAAAGTGAAGAGACAGGATCACAATAAGACACGAGACACTGAAACAAGCTTTAAACGGAAATGACGTATGCTCCTGCACGTCTCCGTTTAAAGACGTTTTCACAGTGACAGAGACATCAGAGACTGTCCAACAGAGGAGACAACTGAGTTAACATACAGGAACTAAAACTATTGTTGTTAACTATTAACTATTAACTGAGATAGCTTTTATTTTTAACACACTGCTGACTATATTTCAAGTCATATATAATTTATATGCAAGTTAAACAGATATCTAAGATAAATATGGGAACTCTAAAAGTTATAAACAGTATAAATACGGCAAATATAGAAAGATTCAGACAAACAAATGAAAAACATGCGCACAGTGTAAACAGTATTGCAATTGGATTTTTGTAAATCAGAATCAGAAATACATTATTAATCCCCGCAGGGAAATTATTTTGGTTACATCAGCTCCCCAACGGCAAGTGAGACAGTAAGCAATAGCAAGAAAACCCAACTTTAACACTATATAAAACGATATCCTATTTTAACACTATATACACGTGTATATATAACAGTTAAGTAAAAGCAGTGACAGTAAAATAAAAAAAAACAAGTAACAGTGAACCATACAATATGCAAATCTAACACCTTATAAAGAATCATGTCTTTGGTTATATAGAGTAAAAAGTAAAAGACAGACGAATCTATAATCTAAAAGGAACTCTATGTACGTCAATGTTTACCATATATGCACAGTCTCACTCTGACTAGACATATTTTTATTTCAACACGTCATCAGTCTCCTTAGAGACTGTCCAACAGAGGAGACAACTGAGTTAACATACAGGAACTAAAACTATTGTTGTTAACTAATCATTTATTTATGACACATTATCAGTCTCTCTGAAAAACAAGTTACAAAAATAAAAGTCTGGAAATGTGTCCACTCTTGACAAGAAAGTATAACAGTTAATGTCTATTGACCACAACACATAACAATAGCTTTTATAGTTGCCCTTCATTATTTTTAACAAGTCATCAGTCTCGTGAAAGACTAACAAAAATTGCCACTGCTGACTATATTTCAAGTCATCAAGGCAGGAATTGGGTAAAGTTTTCAACTAGCAATAATCGCGCCTCAGATAAACCTCATAGGCTACGATACTGCCACTGCAAAAGGATACTGAAGCTCTGTCACAGAGGGGGTGTCTGTTACATCTACATACCCCTCTGTTAGGGTTGTACACATGCATACTGCACAGTGACTGGACAGGAAACTGGTTATATACATGGATGATACTTTGATAATAACTGTTCAGGGTAAATAACTTGAATACTATTTAAATAGAGTTAAACTGTGGGTAAATAAATGTTATTGAACTATCTTGTCAGCTGCTGACTGTGAGAGTGCTTCATATGTTCAGGTCAACATTGTGATAGTGGTAATAATTTCCATGTTTTGTCTTGTACCTGATGACAAAAAATTCCAGCTTGCTAAGAACTGCTGTAAAAATATCATATAGTAATATTTAAATTAGTAAATTATTATTTAAACTACTTAAGTTGAGCTTAAAATAATCATATCATATATTAATTATATGTTAGGAGTTTTAACCCTTTAAACCAGTATGTTTACATAGATCCACTCTGCTTTATAATTAGCGCCATCTGGTGGACAAATAGAGAAACTGAAAGTGAACAGTCCAAAATAAGAAAATCCTCTGACAAACTTCATGTAATTAAAAACAAATATATCTTCTTTGGATAATACTGTAACCACTCTTAACCATGGATCAACAGAAGAACAAATAATGCGTATAGAAAAGTTCTGCTTTATTTATTATTCTGACAAAGTTACAAGTCTCCTTAGAGACTGTCAAAAATTGCCGTCGCCGACTATATTTCAAGTCGTCTAGGCGGGGTATTGGGTAAAGTTTTCAACTAGCAATAATCGCGCCTCGGATAAACCTCATAGGCTACGATACTGCCACTGCGCAAAGCTGACGGCCTCTCTGCAGCCACACACAGGTCTCTCCGGACGATACACCTCTTTGTTATGGTGGCAACGTGGGCGGGACTTCAAGTGGACGAGCTTACAACATGTCGTTAGAAATATGAACAAGATCAACTGGTTCATTACCAGAGAACAGACACATGAACTAGAAACCTGTCTCCATCAAAGTGAAGAGACAGGATCACAATAAGACACGAGACACTGAAACAAGCTTTAAACGGAAATGACGTATGCTCCGTTTAAAGACGTTTTCACAGTGACAGAGACACAGACTGTCCAACAGAGGAGACAACTGAGTTAACATGCAGGAACTAAAACTATTGTTGTTAACTATTCATTTAGGTAGTTTTTATTTATGACACATTATCAGTCTCTTTAGAGACTATCAAAAATGCCACTGCTGACTACATTTGAAGTCATATATATAATATATATATATAATTTATATGCAAGTTAAACAGATATCTAAGATAAATATGGCAACCTTTAAAAGATATAAACAGTATAAATACGGCAAATATAGAAAGATTCAGCGGTATAAACAGAATGAACAGTACAAACAAATAAAAAACATGCGCACAGTGTAAACAGTAATGCAATTGGATTTTTGTAAATCAGAATCAGAATCAGAAATACATTATTAATCCCTGCAGGGAAATTGTTTTGGTTACATCAGCTCCCAAACGGCAAGTGAGACAGGAAGCAATAGCAAGAAAACCAAACTTTAACACTATATAAAACGATATCCTATTTTAACACTATATACACATGTATAAATAACAGTTAAGTAAAAGCAGTGACAGTAAAATAAAAAAACAAGTAACAGTGAACTATGCAATATGCAAATCTAACACCTTATAAAGAATCATGTCTTTGGTTATATAGAGTAAAAAGTAAAAGACAGACGAACCTATAATTAGAAAAAATATTGTATGTTCTCACTCTGACTAGACATATTTTTATTTCAACACGTCATCAGTTTCCTTAGAGACCGTCAAAAATTGCCATTGCTGACTATATTTCAAATCATCTAGGCAGGAATTGGGTAAAGTTTTCAACTAGCAATAATCGCGCCTCGGATAAACCTCATAGGCTACGATACTGCCACTGCAAAAGGATACTGAAGCTCTGTCACAGAGGGGGTGTCTGTTACATCTACATACCCCTCTGTTAGGGTTGTACACATGCATACTGCACAGTGACTGGACAGGAAACCGGTTATATACATGGATGATACTTTGATAATAACTGTTTAAGATATATAATCTAAATTGTATTTATATAGAGTTCAACTGTGGGTTAATTAATGCTATTGAACTATCTTGTCAGCTGTTGACTGTGAGAGTGCTTCATATGTTCAGGTCAACATTGTGATAGTGGTAATAATTTCCATGTTTTGTCTTGTACCTGATGACAAAAAATGCCAGCTTGCTAAGAACTGCTGTAAAAATATCATAGTAATATTTGATTCAGCTTTAAATGAGTCAATTATTTAAACTACTTAAGTTCAGCTTGAAATAATCATATCAAATATTAATTATATGTTGGGAATTTGTATGTTTACATAGATCCACTGTGCTTTATAATTAGCGCCATCTGGTGGACAAATACAAAGACTGCAAGTTACTGGTCCAAAATGAAAAATCCTCTGACAAACTTCATGTAATTAAACACAAATGTATCTCCTTTGGAAAATACTGTAACCACTCTTAACCATGGATGAACAGAAGAACAAATAATGCGTATAGAAAAGTTCTGCTTTATTTATTATTCTGACAAAGTTACAAGTCTCCTTGGAGACTATCAAAAATTGCCGTCGCCGACTATATTTCAAGTCGTCTAGGCGGGGTATTGGGTAAAGTTTTCAACTAGCAATAATCGCGCCTCGGATAAACCTCATAGGCTACGATACTGCCACTGCGCAAAGCTGACGGCCTCTCTGCAGCCACACACAGGTCTCTCCGGACGATACACCTCTTTGTTATGGTGGCAACGTGGGCGGGACTTCAAGTGGACGAGCTTACAACATGTCGTTAGAAATATGAACAAGATCAACTGGTTCATTACCAGAGAACAGACACATGAACTTTAGAAACCTGTCTCCATCAAAGTGAAGAGACAGGATCACAATAAGACACGAGACACTGAAACAAGCTTTAAACGGAAATGACGTATGCTCCTGCACGTCTCCGTTTAAAGACGTTTTCACAGTGACAGAGACATCAGAGACTGTCCAACAGAGGAGACAACTGAGTTAACACACAGGAACCAAAACTATTGTTGTTAACTATTCATTTAGGTAGTTTTTATTTATGACACTTTATCAGTCTCTTTAGAGACTATCAAAAATGCCACTGCTGACTATATTTAAAGTCATATACATAATATATATATAATTTATATGCAAGTTAAACATATCTAAGATAAATATAGCAACCTTTAAAAGTTATAAACAGTACAAATACGGCAAATATAGAAAGATTCAGCGGTATAAATAGAATGAACAGTACAAACAAATAAAAAACATGCGCACAGTGTAAACAGTATTGCAATTGGATTTTTGTAAATCAGAAATTAGAAATACATTATTAATCCCTGCAGGGAACTTGCTTTAGTTACATCAGCTCCCAAACGGCAAGTGAGACTGTAAGTAATAGCAAGAAAACCAAACTTTAACACTATATAAAACGATATCCTATTTTAACACTATATACACGTGTATAAATAACAGTTAAGTAAAAGCAGTGACAGTAAAGTAAAAGCAAAGTAACAGTGAACTATGCAATATGTAAATCTAACACCTTATAAAGAATCATGTCTTTGGTTATATAAAGTAAAAAGTAAAAGACAGACGATCAATAATCTAAAAGAAAGCAGAAAATATCTTGGATACACAATAAGGACTCCATATGCATTCCAGCTCACCATGTATGAACAGTTTCACTCTGACTAGATATATTTTTATTTTCAACACGTGATCAGTCTCCTTAGAGACCGTCAAAAATTGCCATTGCCGACTATATTTCAAGTCGTCAAGGCGGGGTATTGGGTAAAGTTTTCAACTAGCAATAATCGCGCCTCGGATAAACCTCATAGGCTACGATACTGCCACTGCGCAAAGCTGATGATACACCGGTACAGAGTGGGGAGTCATTCCGCTGCCTGCGTCCTTCAGTTACGGTGTCAGTATTTTTTTTGAAAACAGGGCCCACACGGTCCTCTGACCACAATAAAACACACACACAGATATAAATATAATCCACCGCTTCGTTTAGTTTGTCAAACGCTGGTTTATTTAAGTTTATTTAAAACTGTCGCCGTGTCGCAATGCATCATGGGATCCACATACTACTACGTTTGAATTGACAGCCACGCCCCCTGCATAGTTTCCCGCCTTTTAAAGGGGCAGGAATCATTTCATGTAGTGTACATGGGATTCAATAACAATACAAACCGACTACATTTATTATCTATTTGCATGTATTTTATACTATCGGTATAATATACTGCATTATATACACGGCATGATTTAGACATGAATTCCCGCTCATGGTAAAGCTATGTTGCTGAAACGCCACCAGGTGTCAGTGTAGACGAGGAAAAACCTCCTTTACACAGTCTATGAGTTAAACCTGCTCCACTATTTGTTAGAAGTAATTAAATGTGTATTATTAACATACCCCCAGAGAGAAATATAACGTTAAACAAAACAACAGGGTGTGTTTACCGACGGTAACGTCACCACATACTTCAATTAGGACGTTTAAAAGATGATTGAACCCCTGAGATAATTATTATAACTTTTAACCGACAGATTCATCACTTCTCACTATAAAAGCATTTTCATTTATTAACTATACAGCCAAGATGAAGCTTTATTTGTAGTTTAGTATATATTAGCCAGTACTATCTTAAAGTTTTCTCACCTGCCACCTTGAAAAGTCTGCTAAAACTTTCAAGCAGGGAAAAATTGAGAACTTTTCTTAGTGTTGCATCCAAAGTACAGAGATATTAATCCATAAAAGGGTGTTGAGGGTGATAGGTAACTTCCTCCTGTTCAGTATCTGTTTTTTTAAAAAAGAAATTAAGAAATAAATAAATAAATAAATAAAAGGTGATGCTGGCCTCAAGATGTGTAACCGGAATGAAAAATGGCCAGGCCGGAAATTAATTAAGCAGCCTCTTATTTACATATTTTACCTTTGCATTATACCGTATGTAATGGATTACCTTTCGTAATATTTCCTTAATAAATTCCATGTTTACAGAAGCCCATTAATTTTAAGCAGTGGACCAAAGATGATTTTAGACTGTCAACTTAGGAGGCATATGATTTTGCCTGAGAAAGCTTTACAGAGATTTACTGTTAGCACTGGTGACTCATGCTTTTTGACAATTATTTAAGCATGCATCTGTTAGAAAAACATATATTCCGCCCCCTTTTCCCGCCGTCACCTTTTCATTTCAATGTGTTACACTTTTCTAAAGGTCACACAGAGCTTTATGCCTGAAAACTGCAAGAAAATAAATATATAAAACCTCGAATCCTGTCCAGATTAACAAGTAAGTGTTTCAGTAGAAGTGCAAAGGAGCGCGCAGAGCTGATGCAGAAATTTCCACCATGAAAAGCCTAGGTTTGGGGACAAACATGTTCAATTCTTGCTGTTTTAAAGGAAAGTCCCCAAACTGGGGTTGCAGTGAGGTGTAATAGTAATAGGAGTTAAACCATTAATTCATTTAAAAATAAAAAGTCAAGATTTAAAAGACTCAAGACTCGGCTAAAGGATGCCAAAACTAGGGATGTCTGATACTGTACGTGTCTTTTGTGTCATGTCATAAGCCCTTAATAATGGTATGCACTTTGCGCGCTGTGCATTTGTGCCATGACACAAACAGTAATTTCACTCGGTGGATATTAGAAGCCCTTTCACTTGTTGTGAGGCTTCACTGGGATAATGCAGGTGCTTCTGGGTGCTCAGCAGATAAGCATTGGCGTGCCAGGTGTTAAAGCTGCCTGGGCTGACACATTAGACAGGGATTTTCTCCTGCCAGAATGTCAGGCCAATGAGGTTCATAGAGGTAGGCTTGGATCACTGTCAGGGACAGGTAAGTACGCAGATAAGGGGATTACACCATGTTTGCGCCAAGTAATCTCAAATGAATCCTGCCAGCCCCTGTTTCCTCCTCACCTGGAAATCCCAAATTTCTCTTTTCTCAACCCAAGAAACACATTACATGAACGGAGTTCAATTCACAAGATGATCCTTTTAACCAGGCTTAAGAAGCATTTGAGGACACATTGGGTTATGGTCATTTAACAAGTGTGACAGCAATAATCTCCTCTAATTCTCGGAGGTACCTGATTACTTTTTTGTATTAGTATTTCCTCCTTTATCACCAGCTCTGCCCAGTCAAGTGATGTGTGTGGGGTATTGTAATCACCTGGACCATGCCATAAATGAGAACTGGTTTGGTGGTTCCTCACTGTAAGGCTCAGACTTGACCTGTTGAACAAATGGTACTCTGCTGGAGCAGTTGAAGTCCTTTTGGGCTGTGGCCCTCCCCGCTGGTAGGCACAGAGATGAAAATAGAGTGTAACAGATGGCGTTGCTGTTTCCGCAATACAGCACAGGCTGCTGGGTAGCCCACATAATACCACGCCATCCAAATGGGGGCTCAGTGAGCAGCCCGTAGTCTTCACCATGCTGAGAGCCATTTTCCCCCTGAACCATCAATCACAAGGTTAAAAAAAATCAATGTCATAGTCAAGTCACAATCTAACCTATATTACAGCACGTGGAGCAGCTCATAGTAGCTTCAGTAAGACTGTTTTGACAGTAAAGTCTGTAGACTGAGTGTGCGCCAACTATGCTTATCCAGCTTAGACCACACAGTGCAGCTTTCTCTGTATAATCACACTTCCACAGAGCACGTCAAGGGCACACAAATTTGAATTACAGACATTATTGACTCAACAGGGAATGGATACGGTGCACACTTTGTGTAAAAGTGTGTGCATGCAAGCAGGTGTATATGTGTGTGTGCACGTTTGTTGACCTACACAGAGTGTAGTTGGACATAGACAGGGTATTGTATAATCTGTGCTGCATCACATCAGGATGGTTAGAGACATTTATTGATGCCGAGAGTCCCTCTGTTCCATCTCAGAGTGGGGCCACCTGGACAAAGCAGGATGAGCCCGGCCAACTGTGATTAGATTGTGTTATGAGCAGAGAGAGGAAAAACAATGACATTTTTCTTGGGCAAAGTGACAGCTCAGCTAGTGCAAGGGGACATCTGATAAGAGAAGACAAATGTCGCTCATGGTGCCTTTTAGTTTCTCCCTAAACTTCGAGGTCAAAGATGCAGTATTACTTTAGCTTCACTCTTCCATCCCACACACAGCAGTATGCTTTATATTCATCTGTAATACAGCATCTTTAATAATAAATCTTTGAATTTGAATATCATGTCTTTCCTCGCAGACTGTTCACACCAACCCACACACTGCTGCCTCCCTACTATTCCCAGCTTGTGGTTATTCCTAGACTGAGTCAGAATGGCACCATAAGCCTGTCTGTCCGCTTCATGCCAAACCTGATGTCTGCTTGTCGCACATGCCTTTTGTGAAGAATCTCAGCCCCGCGTGCAGTTAGCCATAGCTCAGTCGCTCTCACATCCTTTTCCTACCTCTGTAATTACTTATAAGTCACATTGACAGCTGCAGGCGCGCTTAGCTGGGTCAGAGAGCCATTCAAATCAAAGTGCTCCCTTACGCTTTAAATAACCTACCCCTGCCTCCCCCATTGAGTCTTTCTTCACACCTTTATCATTCACCACCATGACACTTTCCTGTGTCTGTGAACTGCTCCATCTGTTATCTCTGCATCTTTAGATTTTGCCACTACAGTAAATCTGGCAACCTTCACCTGGTGATGCAAAAAAAAAAAAAAAAACATAACAAAACTGATAGATAGTGACAATCCAGTTGCAATAGCAAGGGCACAACCAAGGGTACAACTGTGAGAATGTGTGGAGTACTGAATATGATATTACTGAGCAGGTGATTATACGCATAGAGCACGAGGCATTAGCATTCCAAATCTTGACTTTGGAAAAAGTCTTATGTTTCGTACTGAGAAATGCATAAGGAGTGTAGTTGCATCAGTCAGATATTACCTAAATAAACCCCCAACCTTGACTGTTAAATGTAATATGTATATACTGTGTGTCACTAGTTCCAGTGTCCTAATGGATTTGCTAATGATGTGTGAACCTGAATTAACAATTTGCTTATCTTCTGCACAATTCCTCATTATACTGGACTGTGTGTTTATAATGAATTCAACACTTCATGTGCAGAAAATGCAAATTCTTTCTGTCGTTATCATCAGAACAAGTCATAATATAACATATGTGTTGCAAAGTATGTGTTGAAAAGATATGAACTAAATGCAATGCACATGTGTGGCAGCAGGGTCAGACATCAATAGTTACACAGCAGCACTGTGTCTATTCAATATCTACCTCTTTACTGTATATGCCCACTATAACTATACTCTATATATCTAAATGTAGCATATGTACATACACCTCTGAGTCTGTTATGCCCCGTCTGTCTTTTGTTTATTGTTATAAACCATTTATTAAATGTTTATATGCTGCTGAATATGCAGACTTCAAGTGTCTGGTCGTTTCATCATTGTTAATTGATGAAATAATACAAGCCGTCACCAACAGAGGGCAGTCTATCCACATTGCAAACAGACTCTGAACTATGAACCTTGAATCTGATGTGACCACTACATCATTGTGGACAACTGAAATGCTGTGTCATAAATTAGGTTGTATAATGTGTTGATAGTCAAACATTTTACAGCCCCGGACCAGCTATGGGACACCGTGTGACAAATGGTACTGTTTGACACCAGCGTGATAACAGATCATCACTATTCAAGCAACATAAAGGCAAGCTGCAGGAAGGTATAGGCACATTGATCAAAATGTCATCACAGTCAGGCTATCTAGTAGAACAAAGTGAACTTCTATTCCACTTTAGTGAATTTAGAAAGCTTTGACTTGGCCTTTTCTGGCTACCGACATCCCCTGGGCTACCATGTTCCAAGACTCAGCAGGCTCATTACTCTTTAGACAAACAGGTTTGGACATATTAAACTCAAACCCACAACAACCCAGTTCTACCATGCCACGGTCCACTCTCTCAGCTCTATTTGTGATTGGGAAGTGTTTGTCTCGCTCTCTCTCTTACTCTATTGGGTGTCTGTTTGCCTGACACTTGTCTGGCTTGGCCTAGTTTCTCCTTGATCTCATCAGTCAATGTGAGGACCTGTGAAGGCCATCTTCCCATCTTGCTCTGTGAATCTCTGCCAGCTCTGTGCCTGTGTCAGCAGTTAGGGACTGACTCACTCCCACGCAGTCTCCAGTCTTTGCTCAGGGGCCCACTGGGCAAAGGCAGTACATCTCCCCAAACAGACAGCCTCATTTGCATGCCCATAAATCACTCACAAAACTGACACCCGGCCACACAACAAGGCATGACACAGAGCCGCGAAACTCAATGTGCCAAATTGCAGCGTTATGTGATATTAGACTTTAAGGCTATTCATGATAACCTCTTGGCTTATGATAGAGCCCATCAAGCTTGAGTAGTACTTACACATATGGCCCATATCTGAAATCAAAACAGCTTCAATCCCCTTTGCTGTAATGAATCAGAAATCAGTGAATTTCCCACTGAAAAGGACCTGAAACATATGGCTGATTCAGAGGCTATTACATATTCACAGGGCAATGAAAGATCGCTGCACTTTCTGAAACTTAGTTTGACTAAAGAGCTTCAAATTATACATCTTGTGATTAACGATTCAGCAGCCAAGGTACAGCAGGCACGCCAATGATTTGAGTTATAATGACTACTAATATGACTCTTGTAGGGACAAATGGGACTCAGTGAAATATAAATAAATAAGGACTTGTTATTCTTTAACATAGTTTTAAACCAAGCAATGTCCCCCAATTCCCTTTGCGCACTCATCTGTGTTCATTTGCATGAAATACAAATGGTTTATTTGTCTTTTATTTGGCTGTTTATTTGACAGGAAGATTACAGTTAACATCAGAGATGCTGCCTGTAGAATCAGCTAATTTACAATTATTGTCCCTCTGTGGACTTTTAGGTAATCACACGCTGATTTTAAAAGTACAGGGAAACAAAAGTTTAATATGATTCACATTTCAAGGTACATCATCATAACAGCACATACACAGGAACATAAAAGTAACAATAATTATAGTGATACCACTATTAAATCACTGTTAAAGGGTCAGTTCACCAAAGATAAAAAAAGATTTATGTGGTTTAAAGCTGTCTCTGTCACTCTTATCCAATAAATGTGAGTGGAAACTTGTTGCCGATGCTCAAAGGATCAAGAAATGACATTTGAAAAACTCGACAGCGATGTATCTTCCTCCAGAGAACTGACAGACATTCCCGTCAACAGTCACCGAGGACTGTTTCCTTCCAAAGGCAAAGCTTGGCAAGAGCTGTCTGTGCTGATGTCTGTTGATTATCTTGAATAAACAAGGGATTGTTTCTGAACAGACATACGCTGCTGCATTTTTTCCAGTGTTGTGAGTACCTTCAATGAAAAAAGGAGAAAAAAAAGAGGTGAGACATTTTGACATGACAGAGTAGTAAAAACAGAGCGGTAAAGTTAAAGGAAGGCTGAATTCCATGTAGCTCTTTTAGTTTCAGGATAATGGTATTGTGCATGATAACTCACTGTAGTATAATAACCATTGTTAATGTTATTAGTAACATAGGTATGTGTTTTTTTCCATTTCATATTATTCTATTTCAACTGAAATATGTCTATATGTGTGTGTTTCTGAACACTTTGCAAATAAAACCACAACTATCATGTCATGAGTTGGGAACATTTGTGTAAACTGATCCTTTAACTTTTCCCAAAATTGAATGTATCATGTGTTATTTCATTTTCATGAACTACATCCTTCATATTTTATAGAATATTTAGATTTTTTATTTGTTGTTGTTGTTGTTATGGTATGACATGGCAGAATTATGTAACTGTGTTTACCCTGATGGGGGCGGGAACCTCAGCGAGATTAAAACCCATTACCTTCTAACATTCCCTTTTTAAATACATTCTTTATTTGATTTGCCTGGAATGACCTGGTACCACCCCCCCCCCACTCCTCGGTAGACCCGGTGTTGGTTCCGGACCACACTTTGGGAACCACAGAGCGGGGCTTGCCGCCACACACCGCTCCCATCGCCCGCGGAAATATCTCTGTGCGTCGGCGAAAACGGACGACACAACTTGTTTCGTAACGACTCTTCTACTACTTGCCTCCTATTGTCTCCACACATACACACACATACACACACACATAGGGGCTTAGCCGGCGGTGAGTGTGTGGTGGGAGGGGGGATCATTCCTTTCCGTACCCGGTCGCGTCGGTTCTCCTCCAGTGCGCGCTTCTCCCTCCCTCCTTTACATTTCCTCTCCTCCTCCCACAGTCCAACATCCCCGATTTTCAAAACGCGATGACAGTCGAGGCGATCGCGTGAGCGGATCATCCCACAGGTGTGTTTCTGCCAACTGAGCCGCCTCGAACACACGCGCACACGCGCACGCACGCACGCCTGCATGCACACCTGGAAATGACCATGTGACTCCGGCACCTGGGCGTGGAGAAAGTCCCCGATATTGAAACCAGAGTCTCTTTTGTTGAGGAGTTGCCCGGGTCGCCTTTTCAACAGGAATTGACAAATCGCTCCAACCAAGTCGTCCGTGTGTTTTTCTTTTTCTCTTACGGAATAGTGCCTTGCTGAAAAGCTCTCACAGGACGCGCGACGAGAGTAAAATGTGAACTTCGTTACGGACTTCTCAATTATTATTATTTTTTATTTTATTTTTACACCAGTGTGGGAAAGAAAACAGGGTTCTTGAATATTTGGACTGCTCGCGTTCGTGCAACTCCTACTCTCTCTTCGCTCTTTTTCCAAACCAAGGTGAGTTCCCGAGGGAAGCGTGTTGTGTATCGTGTTAAAGTAGGGTTGGGACTATACGCTCCCGTGGTTTAGACACAGTATCAATTTCAAAACAATGT
The DNA here is from genome assembly GCF_000972845.2 of Larimichthys crocea. Lineage (NCBI taxonomy): Eukaryota > Metazoa > Chordata > Actinopteri > Sciaenidae > Larimichthys > Larimichthys crocea. Next base: position 12,041,865 of record NC_040031.1, read on the forward strand.
TACATACGAGCAGGAAACTTTGGATAGTCTTATATCACACGCCCCTGGAGCTTAAACCGTACCCAACCTCCACTAACATCGCAGCTCCGCGCATGTTACTGCTTTTTTTATTCTAAGTGTTGTATTTCCTAGAATAAACGCTGCAAGCAGCAAGCGTCAAAACACGGAATGCGTGGCTTTGAAAACGCTTATGAAATGTGTCATTGTGTTGCCGTGCATTGCTGTTAGTTGTCTGGGTGTAAACTTGTTCTGCTGTTAAACTCAACAGCTGTGTGTTTGAAGAGAGAAAACCAGTGTAGACATGCTCTTCCGTAAACCCATGCATTTCATCTCAGGATCACAGCATCTGCCCAGTCACCTCACAAGGAGCCGTCTGTCCCCACATACACAAGGCAATTTCAGTGAGGAATGAGCATGTGAACTGTGTTCCTCACCTCTGGACAGCAGGCTGTACATCAGCAGCTGAGAGGAGAAGAAGTAGTGAGCTTCGCCTTGTGTTTGTTTTTATCTTTTTTTCTCTCTTTCTCATGGAGAACAAGGAGACAGAAGCACTATTCATATCCCCGTTGAATCTCCTGTGCAGTTCAGTTCAGTCTGTGTCTTTCAGTCCCCGGCGCGGCCCTCAACCAGACCACTGTACTTCCTTGTTGTGTTTCTAAATAGTCTTTTTTATTCGTAGCCCCGTGGCGTCTCCCTCGCCCCTACTGTACATGGGATGCTACATCTCCTGGGGATTATTCCTATTAGATAACATTCTACAAGCAGTCTCATAGTGGGAATGGATTAGTGCAGGCGGGGGGCACGTGGAGGCAGGAAAGGCGGCTGCTGGTGGTGGTTGGAAGGGGGTCAGAGCAGGAGGTCAGTGCTCTAGTCTCCTGGCTGAGCGGGGATGGTTTTCCAATAGATGCCATCTGCTCACATGGACACACACAAGCAATTGAAAACCAAGCTGCCTCCTTGTCTTTTCCCTCTTTCTACCATCTCCCTTTCTCTCACTCTCTCTCTGTCCCACAGTGCTTCATTCAGGGTTTATCTCTTCCACACTGAATAAATAGAGACACCTTATCTGTGCAGAGGAGAGTGGTGATAAATGTTTTCTCCTGCTCCCCGCAAGGGTGGAAAAGACAAGCGCACCACGCTTCTTCATCATAGATGCTCTTTTCAGGGCAAGTGAATAGGAGACATTTCTCATTCAGGTCATGTTGGTGATTCAGGATTCTGCAAAACAATCCCAAAAGTGGGATGCAAGCTCATACCCTAAAATACAAGGGAACAGAGAACAACAAACAAAGCAGGCATGTCTATGGCTCCCTCCTTTTCTTTCTTGTAATAGGTCACTGGCTCTGGAAATGAAACTTTGTGGCGAGATCCACTCTGAGTATTTTTGGATCCAGTAAAACAACCTCTGACCAACTAAGGACGGAGGCAGTAAGCACTCAGCTGTTAAGCTCCTACATGTTTTGAGCGAGCCAAAGTCCATCCTGTCCTTCTTTTTTTTTTAACACGTCGTCTCCTGGAAGCACGCGACGCATTTCACTGAGTGTTCCAATATTTTCGAGGTCAAACGATTTTGAACTCATCCCCCGGTCTCTTTTTGTTTCCTTTTGCATTGGATTACTGACTTCTGTCATTTTCATTTTGAAAATAAAACCATAATCCTTCATAAGCGACATGCAATCCCATGCCTCCTGCTTTGCAGACTACAAACAGAAAAACAAGCCCCAGAAAAATGATACATGAATAGAGCCATTGGTTTATTGCAAGAGACTAATTTCAAATGACTAGTTAATCTCTTATTTTCTCGCCCCTAACTAAAACCAGGCAGCATTTGAAGTCATTATCATATTGCAATATCTGTCAGACCTACTTTCCCTTCTAAGAGCTGAAACATTAGCTACTGTTTGACCGATATCTCCCTTCTGACGAATGGACTTTGTAAACTTATTGGTCATAAAATAGGTGTGGCGCACATGAGAAAGATCCATATGCATTAGCTCGTTCCCTCGGCTTATCTAAAGTACACATAGACTTCAGGGGAGTGTGGGCAGATGCGTGAAGGGCGTGTCAGCCTGGCATTAGACTGCTGAAAAACCTGGGGAATAGAGATTTCCTCCAGATTCCAAGATAGGCTCGTCTTTTCATGTCTGAGGATTATCCTATGATGAGGGGACGTCATGCTGAGGTGGATTTCTGATCTTATCTCCGTCGGGTTTTACAGCTGCCACCCTTTGCCCTTGAACTTCATGGCCGTGTCCTAAACTATCCCCCATCAACAGCTTCATTTCTTCACCCCCCCGCCCCTCCTGCTCTCATGTGGTGTTGTTTGGACTTCGCACACCATTTCCTCGCCACCCTCGCCACGCAACACTTCTCCCCGCCTTATGTGTGCTCGTGATCGGAGATAACAAAGCTGACGTATGGCAGACCTACAAGGTGTGATCATGCTTATTCTCATGCTTACTCCCGCGACAGCAGGCTATGATGATGGGCTGTGTGGCGGGAGATATAGAAGCTTGGCAATCCAGAGTTTAAACTGTTCTGATTGCAGCCTTCCAAACCAAGCACTTCAGCCCAAGATAGCATGGTCAGGTTCAGCAGGGTCTACGTTTACCTCTAAAACAACCATGACACTCTCACAACCCACAGTCTTTCATCTATGTCCGTGGCTGACCACACCATGCACTCAGTCCATCCCGGCTTACTTTCTTCTCCACGCCGCTGCCAGCCCATGTTGATTTTTCCCTCACTGCTTTTCTTCTACCCTTACCTCTACCTTTAACCACCGTGACTCCTCCCTACGTGTTCAGTGCTTGGAGCATGAGTAAGAGGAACATGATGAATATTGTAAATACGCTCACATTCCTGAAAGAGATAAATGATTCACGTGGAGATGGAGCTGCTTTGATTGCTCGGCTGAAAGGTTGTGGGTAGGATGTTCCGCACGAGAACTGAGCACAAAAAACACACAAAAAATAGACGGGGGAGAGCTGAGATAAGACGGCTGATGTGATTTGAGGTTTAGAGACGTAGGTGGCCACTTGAAAAAAAAAGTTAGCACAGAGGAAAACATGATTTTCGTTGCTGTTCCCAAAGGCACTTTTTGGTTGTGTCTCCTGTCAGCAGCCTTGAGGTTACATATCTGAGGATTGAACAAAAGTGATGGATACACAGTGCAGACATCTTCCTCAGTCTACTTCCTCTCGCCAACTTCCCCATGGCAGCTGACCTGACAGACAGACACAAACACATTGTATTGCTGAGGCCTCTGATGCTACCTGTTCACTGGTGGCATGTCAACAAGCTTACCAGCTCAGACCACTGGCAAAAGCACAAACCCGGCCAGGCATTTTAGCCCGACCCTACAGAAGCAGGTATCTGTGAACGTATCAACAATGATAAGAGTGAGGGGTCACCTTGATTCCTATCCTGGGAAAATCTTAATCAGATGCTTTCTTTTCCAGGCTTGTATTGGCAGGAGAAAAGAGAGCAGGAAGCTAATTTATTTTTCGCTTTGGTAATTGAGCCTGGCACACATTGCTATCCATTTAAGCTCTTCAGAAGGAAGTTCATGGCGCCTGCTTCAATCAGTGCAATGTGGCGGGCGATGTTTAGTCCAGCTCCCTCGCTTTATGATGGAAAAATCAGCCCAGAGATCTCTCAGACTTTGACATATCAGAGATGAATTGATGCTTAATTTTGTGCATATTGAAGGTTGCCTGTACAGGAGCAGCAGTAGCCGATTTGTAAGGATTTGATCTGGGAACTGGAGGGTGGCCGGTTCAAGTCCAGCATGAACCAAAGTATGCAGGGTGGACTGGTAGCTGGAGAGGTGCCAGTTCACCTCCTGGGCACTTGAGCAAAGTACTGAACCCCTAACTAGTCCAAGGGTCTCCACATTTGCATGTCTATGAATCCTTTGTGTGTTTGTGGTTGTATTTTGGGTAAGATTACATGTAAAGAAAACTTGAGTGAAAAAAGAACTTCCTATCGAGAGGTCAGTAAAGCATCGATGCGGTTGATACATTTTTCTCAGAGACATTTGGATTCGAAATGGACCTAGAGTAGCTGATGACTAATGGAAACTGTAGAGCCACTTATTCCACCTGAAATGCATTTTCACTGCACTTTTTGTTCATAGCCGAGACTCGCTTGATGTCGAGTGCCATTTAGTTCTAACTAAAGCACCAGAGGGTGCAATTCATTTATATCCACAGTTAATCCTCAAACTGACCAATTTAGTCCTGCCAAGATCATTTTTAATTATCACCTCTGCTTTACAGCTAATATGACGTCCAGCTGGTTTATGTTAATATGATAGTTGCTGTGAAGTATTGGCCCTCTTTCTCTTTTATTTTTTGCACGCACACTGTGCGATTAATTATGAAGTACTTAATGTGAGCCGCAGCCAGGACTGGTGGGTGACAGATGCATGACGGGTCAGCGCGCTGGCGGCAGCTGGAGATGAAGGTCACGCTAACCTGCGAGAGCAAAAAGGAGGAAGATAATGTGGCAAACCGAGGAAGACACAGAGGGATGGTGTGTGCGAGTGTAACTTTAAAGAAGAGATGGATGATGCTCGTCGATCTAGGAAGTAACTGACTTCCAGAGTATGACTCTGAATAACTTTATTATGAATAGATGGTGCTTTAGATGGTGCTCCCTTTGTTGACATGAACAACTGATCAGAATAATATTCAAATTGAATGTTTACCTCTGGAATTTTAATGTTGCAACCACTTGGTATTTATTTATGTACTTTATTTATACATTTTATTATTTTAAAACAGGGTAGTTCTAACTGAACTGCCAGGTATTTGGGCGCCATTTAGTTGGATTTTGTATTTACACATGAATTTGACCCATGTCAACCCCCCTTTTATAATTACACGTGATAACATCTAAAACGGCATTAAATCTTTGGGCAGAATGTGCTCTGAAATAGCAGTAGCAACATTAGATCTTGAGGAAACATATGCTGTCCTTATTATCTCTGGCATCTGCTGAAATCTGCTGGCAGCTGGAAATGGACATGGAGATGGCAGCACTGCTGGAGGTTGGGTGTCTGTCTCTTGGTTGTCTGTTTCAATCAATATAAGGAGTCAGGCAAGTTTTTTGTGATGGAAAGATACGATGTTCCTCATACCTGTGCTTGTCTGCGCAAAGCTTGCATAGCTCTTCCTTTTTACCGTTGGTCATTATAGCTTTAAAATGAAATCTCAAACTGAATGGCTGTATTATATATGCTATAATAACTGTTTAAAACATTTCTCATTCATCTGCAAATTACATACTATACCTTCTCTACAGTATTCAGATCTATAATCGTAAGTATTGAGCTGAGATAATACATTGTATAGACAAAGCTGTCTGCCTTTATTACTCATAATGAAATGATATTATGAAAACCAAATCATTTCTTTGTCAGTATCATGTCCCTGTCTCTGTTAAATGAGGTGGGTATTGTGGCCTTTCAGTAGCCTATGATCCAAGAGGGACCTATTAAAATCTGTTCATACAGCAATTGTTAAAGTTACTGAGAATCTAGTTAAATGCCACTGGCTCTGTTGCTTCTCATCTGTAAACTGACAGACCGTTTTACTGTGGCAGCAGTCTAGGCAGCAGTAATAACACAGCCAAAGATACTGCCTTAACCTTAGAGACTGACATTTCGAAGTGACCACTGGTCACTAAAATTTGCGCTTGCTAATATCTGAGGTGGGATTTTGTGAGGTAACAGTAATGCCTTTTAAGACAAGTTGAGTTTTTTTTATTTTTTTATTTTATTGATCCCCATGGAGAAATAAGTCACCCAGTGCAGCAGCAAAAAGATTAAGCAGGGAAAAAACGATGTGTAGAACATAACGTAATCAGCAATAAAACATAAAAAATGTGCATAAACGGCAAATATGTAATAAAACAATGACGCAGAGACAAGGTGAACGTTGTGTTGTGTGCAGACTCATATAGGGCATTAGAATGACTCTGACATTTACCTTGGCTTTAACCTTGTTGCGTTGGGGTGATGTGGTGGACTAAAGGCAGAGGTGGAAATGTATACCACTCAGACTCAGACATGATCTACAGGAATGTTAGCTATGCCCGATCGGCCAACCGTGACCGTTTTTAGTATTAGAACAGTGTGGAAGTGTGTTTATAACTTCCTGTTTATGTAATGTTTCCATCTCTGAACACACTTTCTAGTTCACTTTTATCCGCCCTCTCTTTTATTCATTCTCTCGTGCTCCATAACTTTTTTTTTTTTTCCCCTGTTTAATCTTTTTTTATTCTTTGTCTTTCTTACTCAGTGTGTCTGTAGTCTGTGTGGATATTAATCCTGGTGCCTCAAATCTGCCCGGGGCTCGGAGCTGTCTTCTGAAATGCAGATCTGTGGAGGTGTCATCATAGCTCTATGTCTTGGGTGTCTGCGCTTGCCCCCCAGCCTCACTCTCCTATTCACGTAGCCGCGATGGCATGCATTATTCCTTACTGACTCATCTGGGCAGCCTCAAAGCTGTCCAGTTTTGGTTTCCTCTCATAACTTTTTTCAGCCAAAAAAAAAGGAAGTTGTTAGATATTTTATGCTGGTGTCTGCAAATCACGTAGACATGGTATCTGCATTTTTTTTTTTTTGTGTCCTTTCTCTTCCCTCATCTGCATACATTTGGACAGGCATGTGACGGTCATGCAGATAACAGATCAGCTTCTTGCATGCTTTTATTTTAGTCCTGTGACACATACCCAGTATTCCCCTTTTCACAGATCTGTGTTTACAGTCCCTCCACAACTGGCTTCCCAGCCTCTAACTAAAGCTAAATGATAGGCCTGGGAGAAATGACATCAGAGTCGCAGCCGCATACCCCTGTAAGAATGCCTAAATATTTACAGGCCCTCATAACACATGCGAGCTTTACCGCTCAGCCTCCCATTTGTTCAGCCTGTAAGTTTTTTAAAAACTCAGCCCTGTGGTCGCTTCCTTCTGCTGCAGCTACGTCTATTCTACGTCCTGTCTGGGCAGATCCCACGTCATTGATCCTTCTGTGAAGCCGGGCTCTTTAATTACAGTCATTAGCCGGAGTAGATGCTGCTGCTGCTGGGGTTAGAGAACCCTATTACCGAGACCTTGTCTCCTTCCTCCCCACACGGCGAACAGCCTAATGCTGCTTGCTTGTGCGTTCTGTGAAAACAAGCTGCAGTTACAATGTTTACAGAAAACAGGCTGCCAAATTGGATCCCCAAATCACAGAAGTCTCACCAGGAGACATTTCCTCCCTTTTCACTTTGATCCTCTTTCAATTGAATTTGGAGAAGCGTGCCATTCCAGTAACAGATTGAAGCAAAGTGGGGTGTAAGAGGCCATGTCGGTGTGGCGTTTTTATGTTTATCGATGGACTGGTGCAGGCTTGTGGCACGACCAGACCAGAGAAGCCATTTGCCCATCACTCCAGACCTCCATTAGGATGTGTTCTGTCCCCCTCCTCCCGTTGAGATCTACAGTACACTTTTACTGACATGTCACTCCTCATCCTCCTCCCTCAGTCGGTTCTGTTCTGTTTCACTTCAGTCGCTGTTTTTGGCTGCCGTCAGGATGTCATCACGCAGTCCTCTGTGTCTTTGGTCTCCTCTTTGGGTAATGGAAAAAATGAACTTGCGCGTCATGCTCCCAGTGGACTCTCATGCGTCTCTCCACCTTCTGACTCGAAAAACAAAACATTGTCCCCCTTGAGCAGCGTGATAAAACCACACATCTGTTGTACACATAAACAAAACAGATCCTAATTACCAAAAATCCAGTGAGATTATTACTTTTGATGCATGACAGGGAATTGTGTTTAGCCTGGATTAAAGTGACTTAGCGTTTTATTTATGTCTGCAGTGTTGTGAGCCACAGAACCGTAAATGACCGTAAAGCCGTGACTGTCTTTACTATGTCAGCAAGGAATCATATGAGGAACAAGTGATGGTGATGTGTCCTTCCTGTATGAAGTTCACACACAGAGCAGCGTGACATGGCTGCAATTGGATTTGTGAAGAAATAGTTTAGACCTTGAAAAAATTGATGTGTTACATCACGTTGTCCAGTTCCTCACACCGTGGATCACCACTGAGGATGCGTTGAAAGGTTTCTGGTTAAGAGTGGGCTTTTAGGTGCCAAAGCATCATGACAAAATCGAGTCGTACCTTTTTTGTTCTATCGGCGTGCGCCTCATGTCGGCTGAAGCCAGGCTAAGCGAGACCCTGTATTTCAGTGCATTATTAGCAGCATGCAGACCACCCGAGGAGCTCAGACAAATAAAAATCCCATTTCCTCTCTTTCCATTGGTGGTATTAAGAGCTGAGGACTGCGCCGTTGCCTGAGTGCCAATGAAAAAGCCACTCAGTGTGTGAGCAGTTTAAGCTCTCTCAGCGCAGCGAGGGTGAAACCTTCCTTCTGTATGCATCACCCCAGCCAGCTTGATCGATTCTCTGTTTGCTCTGTCTTGTCTAAGTGCGAGCTCACACTGCCCACTCCGCCCACGGAAAATAATTCGGACTTTCGACTAGCGCAACCTGCTTCGCCCTAGGCTTTCCCCAGCACACGTGCGCTACACACACACATGCACACAAATGAATACATGTACAGTCCACACAGTCTTTGTGTCCGCCTAAGGGAGCTGGACAACCCATGCGTGGATCCATGAATTCCTCATAACGCAATCTGTTGGCTGATCAATAATTCAATTCTATCTGTGAGCAAGCATGTCTGGATCCAATCTCACCTGCACCTCCCTCGGCCTTCCCTTAACAAGGCGGGTGCCGTGTCCTTGAGCTGGGCTCGGATTATGCCTGTACTGTTCTGTGTTCCTGTGTGTGCTGATTAGTTAGTTCTCAGGCAACACTTGTTTCTAGTCAGTTGTTGTGTATCCACTTCCCCTGTGCGTGCGCATACACGCATGAGGGCCCTCAGCCATTGTGGATTACAGAGCATTCATTATTTCTAACCGTGTACAACTCTTGTGACTCCGTGCGGATGTGAAAGTGTCCGTCCACAGTCGTCAAACTTGATGTGTGTTTCCGTGTCTGAGCTTACGCATAATCTGTCTCTCCCTCCAGGCTGCTCGATGAATCAAAGGCATAGATCTCATTAAAAGGTATAGAGCCTGTGGAGAGGTCAGCGGCTAAGTCCTCTGATTAGTGGGCTCCGGCGGGCTTCCTGGATGCTGTGCTTGACGGCGGCAGCGGTAGTGGTGGTTTGGGGGGGGGTGTTCCCTCATCAACATGCCTCTCATCCCTCTCTAGCCCACACCTGGGGGAAGTGGTGGGCCAAACACTCTTTCTCACCGCAGGCCTCAAGCCTCATCCGAAAGGGTCAAGGGCACGGATTTACCCCGAATCCACATCGTCTGTGGCCCTCTCTGTTTCCCCTACTTTCTGTCGCAGCCCTAATGGGCTGCCTACTTCCAGTTCTGTTTTTATCCCTTCTTTGAGTGTTTTTATCAAAGGCCACATTCAGTTTCCATCCCAGTGACAGCCTCTCACGCTGCATATCAAGCTGCACCAATAGCCCCGACAAGCAGCTTTCTGGGTCGTTAGTAACTCGTTCCAGGGCCTGGACTCCCATCAAAGCCAGCGACCATGAACCAGTGATGACTTTCAGCCAAGGGCAAAGTGTATATGTGTGACTGTGAGTTAGGGAGACAGGACGCTTCTGAAGGTTGCATGACTTTGGACAGTTTCTCCCTTTTCTTTTTTTCGTCTGAATGGTCTTTCTCTTTACTCTGCTGTCTCGTCCCCTGTGTGCCTCTCTGTTTAATGCCCTTCCAGATAAAACAACTGCAGTAAACTTCCTCTTTGTTTCTCTCTTGCCTTTTCTCGCTGATAACCACGCTATCTAAAAGTAGGCCCTGGCAGCCCTCCCCTGTCTTTTCACCCCTACTCTATGCCTCACCTCCCCTTCCTCTCTCTCGGTATGTTAGGGCGCATTGTATGTAATCTGTAGACGTGTGTGGGGGGGGTTGGTGTGTGCTTGCTTTCTTTCTTTTTCTTTTTTTTTTTTTGCGCTTTTCTTTTCTGGGCCCGCCAGAGGAAGACACGGCTGCAGCGATTGCTGGTGGAGTGGAGAAGGGGACTGGCGCGTATCTGCTGACTGTCACATCCATTTACTGTGCTGTCCTCAACTCTGCCTACCCTATATGCCCAGACCCGGCTCTCTCACTAAGCCAAGATCCCCTTTTGTTCAGTGTCCAACCTTTCTAATCCACAAACCCTTCAGTCCACAGATATGCTGTAGTAATTACAGGGCACTTTTTTTTTCCTGAAAACTTTTCCTACATGAGGATTTTGAGGGTTATTTTTGTTGAATTTGTCATAGTGTCATAGTCTTTTTTTTTTTTTTTTTTTTTTTTGGTTGTTGGTGCAAGGTTTTGGCATCAGTTTCCCCCGGGAGGGATGAAATCACAATAGTCCACACACTGCTTCATAGCTTCCACTGACTCTCTCCATTCTCTGTCTCTCTGAGGCCCAATCAATTAATAAAAGCTTGACATTTATTGGAGAAAACAAATAAAAAAGTGCTTGGTTTGTGGGGATTGTCTCGTATGCAAACCCTCTATCCCATTTTTGTGTTTACATATCATTGAACGTCCTGATCCCCCGGACAACAGCACGCTGCCAAAAACGTAGGCCTCAAAGGAATTCAGTTTAACGCTGTGCAAGTGCCTTTTCTAAAGGGCAGCGCTGCGCCTCTGGATGAAGTCTGTTTAGCAGAATAATCAGTGCTTTAATTAACAAAAGTCAATTCAGAATATCAATTATTAGTTTTCCTTTATCTGCAGTCATGTCACACCCAGAAACAATTATGACTGATTGTGAGTTTCTATTGTCTCTTGCTGGTGGTAATGAGTTACTTTTTGTCTGCCACTCACCCCCATAAGTAACTTCCCTTCCTGCCCCCTGCTCTCATTTGCAATTTCTTTTTTTTGATATTAATGAATGGCCTTAAGCTCAAATCATGAGTTGGCGAGTCAGTCGACGAGTGTGTTCTGAAAAAAAGAGGGACAGTGTGTTTTCATTCAGAGAGCCTTAGGGGCCTCGCTAGCATTTTCTCTCAATCTCATCCCAGTCCAGACACGCTCCTCGTCCTGGTATGACAAACATCTCCGTGGTGTTCGCTCAAACTAGAGCCGAGGCTCGATAGCACACAATCACCTCCCTGCACTTCATTCAGCCACATTTCAAATACACATTCACACTTTCTTTTCCGCCCCGCCGTGCTTTCTGTTTACCTTTCTCTCAGTGTCCAACCCCGTCACACCAACACTCCTGCAATTCTCGGAATACTATGCCGTGGGGTTCCTCTTTTTTTTTTTTGCCTGCTGGCGTAATAACATGGTTGTCTCTGCGAAACAATGGATCCGCTTCACAACCACACCTTTCTGTCTGTTTGTGCAGGGTGATGAAGTGTGTGTAGTCATCTGGAGGTGTGCCATCAGCCCACAGTCACACTGTCATCACCCTTGGCCTCCCGTAGCAGACAGTGAACAGTGTTTTGTTTCACCTCATCTCTTTTCTATTTCATCCCTTTTTATTTCTTTCTTGTCTTGATTGAAACACTCCCCTTGTTTTCACTTCTTCCCATGTTTGGGAAATAATTTGTCATGCTTGATCGTCACCGAGACATGACCAGGGGTTTGGTTCTCTTCCAGTTACTTGCGGAGTTGTTTGCATTTGCCGGTTGGCCCGTCCAGAGTGGGTAAAAGGTGCAGCGGAGCCAATTATAGCAATGGGGTTTGTGCGCAGTTGGCGGGGTGATGGGTTTTTAATGGGACTGAGACAGTCACAGATGTAAAAGATTGTTTTTTTGGGGGGGATTGAAATGGTCAGTATGTGATAGGTGGGCCAGCAGAGTGCACTCCACTCGATTCTGTGACTTATTGTTCAAGATCAAGCACCACTTGCAACCAGATGCTTTCCTACTGGTATTCAAACAAACTTTTTTTGTTCCACTGATTTTATAAGTGAAATGAGAGTCATGTTGCTTAGATATTTTTTTTGCAGAACACAATAAAAAAAAAAAAGGCTGGTTCTGCTGGGGTTAAGTGCCTCTGACTCCTCACATCGCTCCCAAGCTTTGTTTGCTAGTTAAATCGAAAACACTAAGTGGAGAAAAAAAGAGAATTAAATAACTCCGAGTTTTCATTTCCCACACTCATAATTGATGCGCTACTTGTTTGCTTATTCGCAGTGGGAGTTGAAAGCAAAGGCTCATCCCCTGGAAAGTATTCTTAGGATATTATCTCCTGAGTAATGAAAGTGTCCCTTCTTCCCTGTCTTTGGAGCCAGTGTGTGATCCTGCGTCTGCCTAGAGGCTGTACGGTAAATGATATGGCCAGGGCCATTAGCTAGATCTTTGTCTGTTCATACTGCTGGCTCCTTCTGATAGCTAAAGTGTTTTCTGCTTATTAACCACACTGTCATATGCTCCTTTTGTAAGGACGTACATTAATCTAAATGCACACCAGTACATTCAAATTCTTTATAGCCGTTCACATTGAAACCGCGAGAGGGTTTGATCAGCTAAGAAATGAATGAGAGAATGCCCGCGCATTCATTTTTGCTTAGCTCAGTGTAGACTATCGAAGGAGTGATTTGTATTCGTGCTGCCTTGCGGTCCCCGTGCCCTGTTTGCAGTAGCCAATCTGGACGAGGGGTTGTTATCAGAGGGCCTGAATGAAACAGCTGCCTAGCACTCTTCACCGCAGCTCCACTCAAGTCCTTCTACGCCTTTTGAAAATGTCGTGTTCTGCCCGTTGTGTCAGACACACTGCTTGCTAATGGCTCCTGGCTCTGATCCAACCTTATCCCCACATTCTGAACCTGGCTTTGGGTTGCATCGGGCCCCTCACACACCTTAGGAGACTTACCTGGATCATGCCAGCAAGCAAGCCCAGCTTTTTCCAGCCAGGGAAACAGTTTTCCACAGTGGTTGAGGCATTTGGAGGATAAGCCCTACCCCATGGACTCTGGACTCTGAGAGAAGGGGGGGGGGCATGGCCGACACCTGCCTCTGCTAACACGTCTAGTATTTAGTGACAAAAAGGGTTTCAGCAAAGCCCTGTGGGTAAGCCACGCTGGGCTTTTTCCACTTCACAAACTAGCCTGGACACATTGAAATGGCTTTGCCTATTGTTTTGGCTCTGCCCTCTCCGTGCCCTTCGACTCTGGGAATTGCTATTGAAATCAAGTGCACGTACAGACTTGTCAGCTCCATGTAGCCACTAGCGGCCAGCCTAAGTACACCACCCTTATCTGTGATGTCACTTGCTTCCTCCCCTTGTCCATGCTTGTCTGAGCCAGGTCATAAGCCACAGCCCCTCCGCCACACCACCACTCCCTTAACTAGACCTGTCTGTCTGACTGTAATGAAGCCTAAGCCTTTTGTTGAGAAGGGCATTAGCCTATATTTGTGGGCATGGGCGCTTTGTCATCCACACTTGCAAATAGCCACTCCAGATGGGTGATTAGTCACTTTTGTGTGTGTGTGTGTTGGTGTGTAGGTCGCATGCGAGAGAGCTGCTGACCTGAGATCGGTGTGATTATAAGGAGATGAGCCTGACAGCCCGCGTGAAGGTAAAACACGGGCGTATGTATTATTTCATGTCACGCACTCATACTCGCGCACAGATGCGTGGTTCTGTGTATTTATCGTGTAACAGCCACCACCCCCCCTTTCCCTTACCCAACGACGCAACAATGCAATCTCATCTCTAGCTCTGACTCTGCTAGCTGGGGCTTCCATCAGCAATTTGGAGTGCAGCTCTCATTGCCCGTAGGCTGCTGTAATGATAGCTTTTGCACAGAAAAAAAAAAAAAAGCCCAGCTGTTTGCTCACAAAGTATGAGAATGAAGAGTGGAGAGGAAGAGGAGGAGGATGAGGAGGAAGAAGAAGAAGAAGAGGAGGATGATGAAAGTGTCACCAGCCCTTTATTGTACAGCTGCAGTCTCATACAATTTCACGAAGCAGACCTAACAAAAGCAAGAACACGTGCACCATGAAAGATTAATTGGATGCTGTTAGCTCTAACTCTCATCATCACCTGCAGCAGGGAATACAGAAAAGAAACGTGTTGCCTGGTTTTGGCGGGTATAATAAGGCACCAGGGGGGAATGGTGTGTTTTTTTTTTTTTTTTTTTCCTGTCTCTGTCCGCTGGCTGACAAAAAGTTTCCGAAGTCAAGCACACCAAAGTTCGAAATTGAAGCTGAGATGCTGTTGTTTTGTGTTCACCTGGTCTAGTTAGCACGGAGACGGCTCATCAGCTGGCACTGATTACACCGTGGACATGGTTAACAGCCCATTTAGAGTTTGTGCGGGTGTGTGTGTGTTTCTATGCGTGCATACAAGTGTGTAACATTGTGTGTGTGTGGTACACCACTGTCCAGACACATCTGCCTGGCTTTAATTAGTTTTGCCTGGCACAGGGACCCAACAGTCTCTCTGGTGTTTAATAACAGCCTAGACAGTGGGCATTTATCAAGGTCTGAATACAACTGAAGGATTGTGCATTCGTTTGGCCAGAATCACTTGAAAGTGACTGTGTTCTTTTCCTTTTCCGAAGGTGGCTGCAAAGAAGCTCTTGCATGCTGTGGCGTGCCGAAACACAAATCCTCTCTGCCGCGCATATTTTAGCTCCCTTTCAGTCCTTTCATTTACTTCCCGTTTCCTCTCCTCTCGCGTTTCTTTTTTTCTTTTGTTGTTGTTGTTGTCAGTCATTGTATTAATATGTCATGTGTCTGACCCAAATTTCCAGGGCCTTGAATGCTTCGCAGTCAGAAGTATCCCTGGCAGAGAGACCGAGGCTATGTTGCCTTGTTTCTTCAATCAGAATCAGTAAGCAGTCCCCTGGAGGAAGCAGTCCCACTCTAAATGCCTTTGCCTTCAAAGTGTCCCTGTCCTCCCCTCTCGTGACTGCAGCGGTTTATAATCAGGCCAGGAGATTTTCGCTGATGAACCAATATGAGCTGACAGACACTCTCCCCTCCCTTAACCTATCTTCTCCCTCTTCCTTCCCCTCCATCCTTTCACATCTGTGAATGTTACCTGACTAGACTCATTTGTCAAACCCCCTTTCCCCAGCCCTTCTCTTTCCGTCTGCTTGCCCCAGCCACCTGATCCCTCCCTCCTGTTGTTCCATCAGTGCCAGCGGAGCTGAAGACTCTTCTCTGTCCGTGTGTGTGTGCGTGAGCTGGAGGGGGCGGGGAGTCTGAAGAGACAGAAACTTAACTGAGCAGAGCCGAAGTGCATACAGGTGCAGCTCCTCTTCCCGCCCGAGGGATAGCTGTCAAAGTCTCTTCATTTCGGCCCTTTATTTCCCGTCTTTGTGTCATCCCCACTGTGGCCTTTGTATGTCTTACTCAGGTCTGGCTAAGCACTCGTTCAGGACAGGCTTGCCCCAAGAGGTGTAGCATCCTAAGGGAGCATCCCTCCGGCTGTTGCTCCAGCTGTTGCTCCTCATCAGTCTCCAACTTCTGTGTTTTTTGTATTGTATGGATATTGTTTTTGTTATTATCTCTTGACTTACTACAAGGGCAATTTCCCCATAAGGGATAATAAAGATCTCTACTACTATTGTGATATATTGCATGCCAGAAGGGCCTAAAAAAAGATGGCGAGGAATTCAAAAGCAGCAGGAGCAGCAGCCAACGTCGCCCCCGAGCTCCTCTTGCAAGCTGAGTGAATGCAAATGGACTTTTTTAAATAAAGCAGAGTTCCCCAGCCGTAATAGTCTGCATGCCTAGCACAATGCTGCATAGCTCCACATCCCCTCATTCAATTCCACAGCAGCTTCCTTTTTGGGTGGGATCGGCTGTCTCATTCCTTCCTCTGTCAGCTCACTAGAGAAGATTGCTTTGATTTTTTGGGGCAGACTTGACCAGATTAAATAGAGTCGGTCCAGGCCGTTTGGACGCGTGGCTCCCAGCCATCATCTCATTTGTGTTTCTCATTGTCACTCGCAGCTCCCCTCCATTTTTGTTCTCTCCCCTTTCCTTTGTTCGCCTCACGCGTCTGCTCAGTATCTGGCCAACGATTGATAAGACCCAATCCCCGACAATGCTTGGCTCGCCACACAGGATCGGTGGTGATGGCGCTCATGCATTGTGGCCAGTGTGTGCCTGTTCGGGCTTTAGGAAGGAGATGGGATGCAACTCACGTCATTGTTTATCTACCTTTCCACTTCCAGATGGCGCTCAGCGGAGAGAATGTGCTTCTTGACACACTCTCTCTTCCTCTCGCTCTCTCTCCCTCTCCTCACTCCTTCCCCTTCCACCATCCCTCCCGTGGCTCACTCCGGTACGTGGACTGTGTTTCAGGTCCAGAACACGCGGCATGAGGTGAGGGGGAAGGTGGCGAAGAGAGCCAGGAAGGCAGACTGGGACTTGAGAGGGAGCCCTGGAAAGTCAGGTGGTAGTCTCGGAGTGTAGCCGTGTGTGTGTGTGTGTTAAGACTTAGTGTGAGAACATATGTGCTAGTGTGTGCACCTCCCAGGACTGTAGCACTTCTCCATCTCTTCATGAGTATTTGTGAATCCGAATCACAAAGCGTGAGCGTGCTAGTACAACACATTTGAAACACTTCATTTTTCCCATTTTTTTTTTTCGAGGTCATTGAATCATAAAAATCTCGTCTCAGGCAACAATGGAGTCTGCCGGCGCCGGTTTCTCTTGGCCGTCTGGATTGATGGACGGTCAATTCCAGCAGCAGGAGATAATCACAGTGTGTCAGCCTCCACCGATCCAAACTCTTATCTGTGTCTGTTCACTGCCAGCATGCCACAAATGACCACAGGGACACGCATTTCTCTTTATTGTTCCAAAGCCCCAAGGGTGGGAAAGTGTTTGTGCATGCTGGACTTAACTTTTGCAGGCTTGTGGGACTGCATCCTCCGCCAGACGGACACATTCACCTGAAGTGCACCTCCACGTACTTCAACAAAACTCACCTCCCCTGTTTCGGCAAAGTGCATACACTTATGATAAGGCAGTTCTGATATTTTTCTCCCCTCTACTTGCCTGCTGCCTTTTCATATGAATTATGCACTGTCTGAAGTGTTCGGCGATAAGGCTTTTTCCGTTTCCGAGTCCTTTCTCGGGGAAATGGCTTCTGTAACATGTCAGTGGTATCAGGTTGACTTCTGGCACTGTCCCATGGTCTTATAAGGTCTAGTTTCGTTTTGTATTTGAAGTCCTTGTGCCTTCACCATCAAGTGTGATCTAATGAGATTACTTCCCCCTGAGTGTGTAGTTCAACAACGGATGTCTCCATGTTTGTTTGTTGTATCCTCTCTGCTGTCCAGAGGTCTTTCAAGGGGTTATTTTCCCCCGAGTGAACTGTGCTAATTGTAGCCTAATGGCGAGCTGTTACAGCACAGGGTGGTAAAAAGCAGTTGGTTGCTGAGGCTTGTTGCCTTTTTTTTTTTCCTGTACGGGCTGATTACGCTGTCTAGTTAATGCACCCTCCTCAGATACAAATGGAGGGTGGTTATTGCGCCAGGAGAGACAGTCGGCCTGTCAAAATCGCCCTCTCTAACAGACAAGAGAGGGAGATAAAGAGAGATGGAACAGAGTGAGAGAGAATATATTCCAGAGAACCAATTTCACTGAGGGGATAGAAGCATGGTAGTGCAATTATGAAATATAGCTTTCTGTTTCAATAATGACCTTTTTCTCCACAGGCTATATATAGGGCAGTGTAAATGATTTAGAGAATGGTCCATAGTGTCATATAGATGATGGCCTATGGATTCCTATGGAGAGCAAAGACAGTTTCCAGTAGAAAAATAGTCTCTTGTTGGCATTACATTAAGGGGAGAGTGGTGGAAGTGACAGGAAAGGTATAGTGTTGAAGTGCCCTACACTGCCTTCTCCAGTGTCCTCACCTAAGTTGTTTCCTTATGCTGCTGTTAGCCACTTCCAGTTCCTGTGCTTGGTGTGTATGTGTGTGTGTGTGTGTGGGAGTGTATCAGCTGGAACTCTCACATGGGCTTTTTTCCCCCTCTCCTTTCACCGTAATTAATCACCAGAGGATCACATGATTGTTTCAGCCCAAGATTCATTTCCATGGAAAAAAAATCACTTTCAGCACAACTTTTTCGCTGCAAGTCACAGATGAAAGCCCAGCGAAACATGGCCTCAGCACTGCTGCCAGTTGTGCCAAACACCCACAGTGGCTGCAGCACTGCTTACTATGCATCATCTGGATAGATACTCGGAGGTGGTTCAAGTTAGCTGCTCCGCTGGCAGCCGAGCCAAAGTTTAGGCGGGCGTGGGTGGAGCGGGGGGAAACTCGGGTCAGGAACTGAGGAACTCCTGTCTGACCTGCTTAATATAAGAAACAGACACCGGAGGAATGTCGAAACAACTACAAATCAGAAAGCATGTTTGACTAAGCGAAGTTAAAAGCATACACAGGGACCTGAAATATTTATGCTTAACCACTTACCAGCAGCAGTTACACAATATTTATTAGCATGTTTACATGTAAAGAATGAACTGTATCTTACACTCAGAGTCATCGCAGGTCATCACGTCTTTGAGTCTGGTTTGTACCCAGCAGCTGAATACAATATACGGTCCTCTTAAACATAAATAAAACACTGTGTATGTCTTTTGCGTACATACCCTTAAGGTTGGACTTTATCTCCAGACAACTGTATTATATACAAGATATACTTTCTATACACCGATTACCAAGTGCTGAAAGACGAAAATGACATATTCAGCTATATTCAGAGTTTGTCTAAGCTGTTAAAGACTTTTATTTTACAAGAAAGTGTAAGGAAATGCTGCAAATCTGCAATGTCATGAAATGGTCAACCAATAATGGAAATTTTTGTCAATTAATCTTTCATAGATTTAATAATAAAAATTAATTAACACTTTATTTTGACACGTGTCATCTTAAATTGTTCGATTAAATGTTTTTTTGTGCTGCTTTACATGTAACATGTTTTCTTTGCTTGTATGAGCCTGGACTTGTGGTCTGAACTGTGAGGTCCTTGGTTGGTTTAATCCTGTTGTGGTGATAATTTATCTCGGTTTAATTAGTCGTCTTTGTGTTACAGTGTGAGTAAATTCAATTTCCTGCTAAACACACTGACATATACATCCTGCAGTATTCAATGAGGGGAAGCCAGTTATACACCCATGCCCGACTCCACAGTCTTATTATTTCGATTCCCTGCAAAAGGTGGCGAGACACCAGGTCCATTCAGTCTGCCAGACGGCTTCATAAAGTGCCTGCCAATGGTACCCAGTAGGGCCCTCATCAGCCTCAGAGAGCAGTGAAGCGCCTCTGAACTTTGTTCTCTGAAGTCACAATAGTTTTCCTGCCGATAGAGGAAGGAAAAACAAGATGGCCTCTGAGCAATAGGCATCTGTTGAATGGCTCGCGGAGAGGTCATCCAGAGAGTAATGAGGTGAAACGCCGCAGCAGAGCAGTAGCTGTCAGTCATTTTGAACATTGTTGGGTTCTAATGAATGCCTGTTGTGAGTGGTAAGCACCGACATAACTAGGCAGCTTGGTTGAATGTGCACCACCTTTAGCTTCCTCCGTCGCCTGTCTCTCCTCCAACTCCAGCAATCTCTTTCATCCTTCGGTCTCTCTTTTTTTTCCCCCCTCCTCGCTGAGAACAAGGAAAGTAATGCTACCCATGGACCATTTCCCGAGCATAATCCAACATCTGTCTTGCTCACGTCGCACGCTTTGGCATTAAAATCTTCACTTTCCCCCCATCGTTCCTCTTCCTCCTCCACCTTCTGTCCTTCCTCCACCCCCCTCTGGTAGCCGTCACAGCCTCTGAACGATTTCCTCTCACTGGGAGGCTCCTTCGAGTCACTGTGGCAGTGTCAAACGAGGCTCCTATTTAAGCTCATTAAATGTTTCCAAGAGAATAGGAAATCAATGGTGCATACCAGTGCACGAGAACTTTTCTCTTAATTTAATTTCCCCTCCCCCTTATCTGTTTGCATATCTCCCTCTCTCTCTCTTGCTTGTTCACATGAGTCTGTCGTTCTCCTTTAAGTGGTGGAGGTGGTGGGTGATGGGTGAGGTACAGTGTTGGGGGGGAGAGTAGGTGGATGGGGGCCTTCAGAAACCATTTCAGACTCGTATTCATGACAGGCACCATGGTGCGAGGCTGTCCAGACATCTCAGCGTTGTTTAGCACTCACCACACGGAGGACAATCGACTTGAAAGTTTCGCTCACACTGACCTCAGCCCTGGAGTTTTAGCTTTTTGTTTTTTCGGGGCGTGCTGTTAAGGGGAACAGGATTCGACCAGAACAGAATGTGTGGGTGAAAACCTTGGGGGAGTTAAGGGGGGAGGGTTGAGATGACCCCCAAAGTTTAAAAACCTCATGCTTTCTTTCTGCTCGTTTTGACTCGTGGTCTCATCCTATTTTGTCCATCTCTGTTGCTCATTAGAAGCTTTTACATCAAGGCTTGTGTGTGTGTGTGTGTGTGTGTGTGTGTGTGTACATGTCTGGCAAGGCTTTGTGCTGTGTAACCATGCCTGGGGCTGGGCCCACACCTTCTCTGGAGCTCCTGTAATTGCTCTTTTGGGGCCTTGACTCTGGCTCTGAGCCTGTCTCCATCACTCTCACTCTCAGTCTTTCTCCCTCGCTCTTTGGCCTCCCTCCTTTTTTTTTTATTTTTTTATTTGCCCTCTCTTCAACCCACCTCCCCTCCTCCCTCTCTTCTCTCCCTGCATGGCTCATTATGGCTGATCCCCACCTGCCCAATCTGGGAATTCTCTTCACACACACACACAGACATAGAGAGCCACTCAGCAGTTTCCAAAGCCGCCTGTCGCTCTGATGCTTTGTGTACTATCTGCTATAAAACAGCTTTGCTAATACAGTTTGGCCAAGAAATGGAAACAATAGTGCCGTCAAGTCTTTTTTTTTTTTTTTTTTTCCTCCAAATGTTTCAAACAGACACTTTCTCATCTCTGTTCTGGCTGTCAAAGCATACTTTTTCATGAAAACCGTGGCCCTTCAACCTCAGCTACTGCTTTTTTTTTTTTTTTTTTTTTTTTTTTGTATACACTTGCCTGAGCCACAAGCTCGTAACCACCAAGCCTTTTCCATTTCCATTCTAGCCCTTCCTCCAGCGTGTCACACGGCAGCCCTACCATGCCTGTTCTCAGGCTAGGGGGCTTACTTTAAAGGATAATGGATGTGGCCAGTTGCAGCTGCTCAGCAGCAGGGCACTATCATAGGAGTTATCTAAGGGCCTGAGTGGCCTGTGATGAATGGCTTGGAGCTGTGTGTCTCCACCGATCAATAAGCCACTAGCACCCAGATGAGCTCGATGCCCCACCACTCTCTGCCACCCCCACCTCCACCCCTCCAATCTACACATATATCTCCCCTCTCATAATCTCCCTCTATGTTTGTGAACTTTTCCCTCCAATTCATGGCCCCGAATTGGGCCATTGATCTTTTATCCTTGGCTTCTTTTAAATAAAAGGCCGGTATCTCCTCTCCACCCAAGCATGCAAGGTTTCTGACAGCGGTTATTGCTACACTAGCGGCAAAGCGCGCAAACATTACTTTAGTCTGATCGAACGCCCCGTAATCGGAGAGGGAGAGCCGAGAAAATGAGGAGTGCGAGTACGAAGCTGCTCACCGCCCCCACCTCCACCTCCGCCCTGGAGCACCACTGAGGCTTCTATCACAAGGCTGATGCAAGCAGAGGTCCCAGGTGGATATACACACTTGTAATGCAGATAAACACACACTCACACACACACACACACACACCAAACAGTCTTGCTGTCAGGGCTCATTGAGCGCAACCTGTCCCAAAGCACCTCAAACAGCCCCACCCAGTCTGATTTGAAATAGGATGTTGTCAACGCTCGCTCTCTCTCTCTCCTTTGTCTCATTGTTGTGCACACATGTATGTGAGGTCTCTCCAGACCACCGGAGCGTTTAAATTTGTATTTGTGTATTTCGAACAACAGGTGTGTCATAGCTACTGTACGTGTTGGGTTTTGATCAGCTTTCCTTTTTTTTTTCCTCTCTCTCTCTCTCTCGCTCTGCACGCCTGCGCTCTGCCGACGAGGGATTTGCAATGAAAAGAGTCGACTTGAAATCTCTCTCGCTCTCTCTCTTTCTCCCCTCTAGGGATTTTCAGTTGTCTGTATCTTCTTCTCTTCTTCCTCTTCTCTCTCACCTTCTCTCTCCTCCCACTTCGTTCCACTCCTCACCCCCTTCCAGCTCTGATTTTTCCCTCTGATCTGCCGTTGTCTCTGTCACAAAGAGCAGATTCTCAGGCTGGTAATTGCATGTCTACTGGCCACCACACCTGTTGCTGTCAGTGCAGCGGTGCAAAAGAGAGAGAAAGGGGCAGGGGGGGGTGTGTGCCCTCTGGCATCTACAGCTCCAACCCCCCCACACTGTCACCTTTAGCTGCAGGTAACCCGCAGGGAGTGTAATACGGCGAGTGTGTCCATGTGTGGTATAGGGTGCTCTCTGAGTTAATTGTGTTTATCTGTAACCTTGAGCTTCACCTCTAGCATGTGTGTGTCTTCTGAAACCTGCCTAGTACTGATGGTTTTTTCTCTCTCTCTCTATCCTTAATCCTCTCCCCTGCACCCTTTCTCCTCATACCACTTATCCAGAGCCCGGGCCCTTAATGAAGCTGGGGGTCAGCGGCAGTGTGCGGCTAATTGGCCAAGTTTGCCCGGGGCTCCGGCTGCCTCTGATTGAAGTGTCCAGCGAGGGCCCACTGTGCAGCCGCCGCTGCACCCTGCTCTGTTCCACTCCAACAGCCAAGACGCTCACTGCACCCCTGTCTGCTTCTCCCTAGTGAGTATCACCCGAGGTCATTCTATTTTCACTTACACTCCCAATACTTTGTCCAGTTTTCTTTCTTCTTGTATTATTTTCACGCAACAAAGAGCCCACAGGCTCTGACTTGTTTCTGAATCACTTGTCATCCCATGTTCCTTCTTATAAACGTTTATCTTGGGTGCCTCATTTTTTCCCAAGCTCCTATGTGTCTCCTGTCTTCTCCTCTCCTCTTTCTCTGTCTGTGTTTTTATTATTTTTTTTATTGCAAGACTTTCATTCCCACACTTGGTCCCAGCATTTTCTCACTTTTCTTGGCTTGTGCCACCCTCGCACTCTTTCTCCTCACTTGCCACAGTGGGATTTGGGCAATTACTACGGTCCCCCATCGGCCAGCAGCCAGGAAAAAAAAAACAAATTCCAGCCCCTATTTCTCTCACAAAGGGGCCCAACAGTCACAGCCCTGGCCAGGCTGTATCACACTGTTCTGAGTTAACAGGAGGGGTTGGAGGCGATAGCGTGGGGGAGGTGGGGGTGCCTCTAATTAGTCGAGCCTCTACTTTCTACTCGTTAAGGCAGTTCTGGCTCCCATTGTTTGGCTGTCAGTGCAAGAGTGGAGGTAGCGGGGCGATAGTGAGCTCTAGGGAAAGGACTGAGCAGATAGGGTGTACAGAGCAAAAGGAAAGGAGTCAGGCAGTGGCTTTGCTACCCTGCCGATAGTTGGCTGTCTCACCTGGGAGCTACACAGGCAAGGGTCAGCCCCCCAAGTGCCACAGCACACCAATGAAAACACTTTTTGTTATTGTACTCAGAGAAGTGGAACATTGCTGCCTCGTAAAATGTTCAGCATTGTGTGTTTGTGTGTCAGGAAACAATGGTCCAATTACAAGTCAAGTCTTACAAGTCAGGATAAGTTGTATTCTATCAAAACTTTATTCGCACACCACTAGGTTTCTCCGCTTGTTCATTAAGAGCTGCTCTGATGCTCATTAAATGAAGATTCCCAGCAATTAAATGCGGCTATAATAGTTTATATAGACGGCTGTAAACGCTTCTGCTGTCCAGGCTTCACTCAAGAGCGGAAAACCATGAATATGAACGTGTAACTGCTCATGATATACTGTATTTGGGTCCATCCGTTGTTCATTACTCCCTCCTAAACTGTTTCTGTGGCGTACTTTGAAACCCAAAGCTGCCACAAAGCCTCGGGACTTTTGGGTTTCTTAGCGTGCTACACTCGGCCATCTGTGGAGGGCTTAGCTTGACAGACAACTCCCTTTTTCGCTCATCTTCTCCATAATCATCTGTTTGCTTAGGTCATAACTCTTGTGTTCCACTTTCCATCACAGTTCCTCCAGTACTGCATGCCTGCCAGCCTGCCCGCTGGTGTTAAAGATAAACAAAATATGGCTCATTTGAAATGTAGCCTATCCCAGGTGGTTGTTCTGGCTGTGCTGAATGAATGGGAATCGGGTGGAGATGCTTGAGCTAGTACTACTTGAGCTAAACTTGTGACCCAAAACACAGTGCATTAAAAATTCACACTTGTTATTTTTGGAGTTTTGTCTCCCCCCCTTTGTTGTTGCCAAGCATCATCTAACATAACTAGACGATGGTGTAAATGTCATGGTAATGACATGATTTTTGGTATCCATGAGGATTAGGAGATGTCAGTCACTTCTCCCATGAGGATTTTTCCTTGGCACAACCCTGGAGCAAATAGTTACTTGGGGATGAATGAATTAGGATGCACAACAGCAAATAAATCTAAATCTGTTTTTTTGTTGTCTTTTTCGAGGTGGTGAAAGTAGGCCTATAGTTTTCTTTTCCCTTGTACCACGCTGAACTTTTTATTTACTGCATTATTTAAAGGGGCTACGATAATCAGTGCAGTCAACATACAGCTCTTATTCTTGTGCGAGATACTCGTTTAGTTGCATTTCTCTGAAGTGTATAGCGAAAGTGGATAAACAAAACCATTTTAATGGATAGTAATATCACTGACACATAACATTTTAAAGCGGAAGCCTATACAAATATTGCTTTTGAAAAAGGCTGCATGTTTTCTCGGAATATAGCTGATGGCGACACCCTGTCTGTGGCACTTCTGAAGTTGGTTCAGGTTAATGAGCTGGTGGGGAAACTGTCCGATATCAAAAGCTTTTTTCTGTGACGTTCAAACTGAGTGAGAATTTAACTATGCGTCCCCAAAGACAAGTGTTAATAATTAATGTGTCGCACTAAATCAAAGTGGTGAAACTGTTGCAATGGTTTGTCAAATGACAAATGCGTCATCAGAATCAGAATCAGAAGTACTTTATTAATCCCTGCAGGGAAATTGTTTAATTGCCATGATGCCCATTGCTGTGGTAAGGACATAGAGGGAACATGTAAAGAACATTTAATGTCCGTGCTGTGAAATATAGGTTTCTGCTTCTCTGCAGTGATAAATGTATAATTAAATCCCAACCTTTAAAAATTAATCATCACCGATGCTTGGTATTGCAGTGCTGGCATAAACTAGCACCTTTTTTAGAAGGTGTAAAAATGTTTCAAATAGCTGCTAACCCCTCCAGACGTACCTGCCAGATGATAAAGCTAATCTCTGCGGGCCAACACAGACACAAGGCCGTCGTAACCATCCCGGCTTTGGTTTTGCTCATCGAACGCAGCAAATGCCATGTCCTTGTGGTACCAAAATAATATAAAACACCTTGTCCCTGACTCATCACCCCTTCCTCGCCTCCTCCTTCCGAGCTCCCCCAACTCCAACGCGATACGGCAGCCCTCCAGTTTTCCATCGCCCCCTGTGAATATCCAAGCTGTCGAGGCTGACTGGGCTGAACGTTTTCTTGCCAGGGCACAGTTGGAACAGATCCGGCCTCCGGGCCACATATACTGCTCCACTCCAGCCCCTGCAAACAAGGCCTGCCCCGCGCAACTGTCATCTAAATGCTAAGCGCTTTGGATCACGGCGGTAGATTCCTTTTGTACATACTTAATCGCTTATTTTGAGACTGCTTGTCCTTTTCGGGAGCATGATAGCTTTACATGCTTTGCAGCTTGCTGAGCATGAGCTGCTGTTTGAGGAGGTTTTTGTGGTTCACTGGATTTGCGCCAAATCACCAATAGAGAAATTAGACTCTCAACAAAGGTGCACAATAACAAGAATCTGTGTTGATGTTTCAGATGCTTTCTGTTTGGTTCTCCTATTTGAGGATTATGGGCTTCTCTTTACTCAGAGGCATAGTTTTTTTTTTTGAAGCAACAAAGTGTTATCTTTCAAATGATGGTATAAGACCTGTCTGCCGAGTTAATCGCCCATCTGCACCCTTGAGGGCTGAGAAATGTGGCCGTCAGGCTTTATGAGAACATAAGCTAAACAGCCAGACCCACTTTAAGGGGAGGAACGTTGAGAGACAGACTCCAGACGAGCCTCTCATACAGTTTCATATCAAATCCACAGACATACACAGCTCTCCACAATGATCTGCCAGGTTTCTGCAGAATTCACTGGAGCAGGAATAGCTGAATTTCACACCCCCTGCCCGGAGCCCCCGCTTGCCTCGTCTCAGCCATCACTGGACGACGTCTGGCAGCTGAGGCTGATGGGAAACATCTGTGAAAATCAGTCTGTGTGTGTGTGTGTGTGTGTTAGCAAATAGTTGAACACACTCGCCAGATAAAGAATTGTGTTTTTATGTTTTCTCTTTTAGTATTTTTGGAGGCTTTTTTTTTTTTTTTACACGGTAGCGGACGAATCAATTATTCTAACATAGATCTCGCAGTGGAACACATGAAATATGAATGCAGATACAACATGCAAACCGTTTCAGTAGTCAAAAGCTCCAGGGTGGACGTGTTAAAAGTGATTCTGCTGCCCTGTTGGCATAAACGAGGAGGATCAAGTGGGGAAAAGAAAAGATGATAATGCACTTCCTTTGCGACTAAATTACTTCCTGTGGCAGGCAAAGAGGAAGTACATCCAGCCCTTGGCTTCATTGTCCTATTTTTACCCTGTACTAACAATGTTGTGTGTGCATGCTGAGTATATTGTCTGGAGAAAAAAAAACTACAAGACAATGATTCAGCAGGTCCTCTGGATGCTCCTCTGCAGCTGCCAGAGATGTGACTGCTCGGAGTCACTGAAGTCTTTTTTATTTGGGTGTGCTGAGCAATATAAATAATGAAATGGAGCCAGTAATTGGTGGTTCTTGGTAATTAGGACCAAGCTGTCAGCTAGCAAAGTTGCAGTCTGATGGCGCTGCAACAAGGGCAGTAATTACTATTATCTATGGGGATTGTTGACACAACAATAATCCCATTCTCTACCAGGATAGCAGAGCTTATGTTTACTGTCCCCATTTTAGAAGGTTCAACCACAATAATACCACAGACATTAATCTTTAGGTATTTGTGTTTGTGTCCGTCAAGTTGCCAACACCAAACCAAGTTACTGTAAACAGAGAGGGAGAGGAAGCGAGGAAGGGGACCCCTGGCTTTGAATTTTTCTCCTTGGTGGCTATGTGAAGAGCTCGTCCATATTTTCATTAGTCAAACAGTTTGACTTTTTTCGCCGCAAGCAATGTGACGCCCAACCATAAACAGCATTATCAACCATCTCAGCAGGTTTTCTAATACCCTGGTAATCCTGTCATTTCATTCATGGATACTGTCGGGGTTATTCTGGGCCTGGAGCGTATTTGCCCGCCTGTCTCTGCTCCTCTGTGTGAGAGATTGGATTCCCCAACTCCCCTCCTGCTCCATCTTGCCTCACATACACACACACACACACACACACCCGAACATGCACACGGACACGAGCACACATGTTCAAATCCGAGTGTTCGCTCATCTCTTGTCAGATTCCCTCAGTGTAAATGGGCCTGGTCAGACCCCGATGATATATAGGGGGTAGAGGACAATGGCACTGTGCCGCGTGTAGGTGATGATTCCTAGTTGCGGATGATGATAATAACTTGCCCTCGCTGAAGTGAAATTTTGCTCATCTGGCTCAAGATTTACAAGCACAGCGTTTGCTCTGTGAGATGAAGAAAGCGAATGGCCTCAAAAGGAGAGTACCCAGGTGACACTTCCTCTTCTTGCTATCCTGCAAAGTAATGAACCTGCCGGAGACTCGCATGACTTTATGCAAGAAAGTATGAAGTGTGATTATTGGCTGAGTGGAAGGGGGCAGCTTGGGGACGTGAGGGCGAAGAAAGGGTATATGAGTTGCTGTTTTCACATATACAGTGGCACACGACATGCAAATTGCATCGGCTCTGAATTAAACATGTGGCACTTGGTTGCTTGAGGCATGATGGACATTAAACATATTGCAAGGCAGAGAAAATGGCTTTTTCAGTGGGTTATTTATGGTGAAGATATTGTATTCATTTGATTATAATAAAACATCCATTACACCCTGAGTGAATGGCATGGGGAGGTGAGGCCGGCAGAGTGCAGCTCAATGCAATAACAACAGTGCGTCTGCTCTAAATGAGCCAAGGAAAAGAGCGGGTTCCTGTAGATATTAGTTTCCTTTGTAGGGGTGCTCAGATCTGGTGATATGCTTTTGTGAGAAGTAATAAAGAAATATATCTGTTTTTATTGTGCCTTGGCGACAGAGTTATGTTTAGAGCTAGTATAAAGAGCTGGAACATGGCGTAAAATGATATTATGGCCCATTAGGTGGGGGCCCGAGCTAAGCGTCGCTAGCGGTAACTGAGGACCGGGGGTAATGGGGCCACGGCGTATTGTCTGTGATCTGCACTTTCACTTCTCACTGATTGAATCGTCTACATCACCGGCACTCCATCTCCAGGGGAACCGGAGTAGACGAGGTGATTTTGGCTGAAGACATCACTCTGTCAAACCTGGAAGATAACAGGGAGGGGGAATTGGAATAGGGGCATTCTGAAATGTAAAGGAAAGGTGGCGTTCAGGAGTTATAGCTAGATTGGTTTGCAGAACGAAGCCGATCCCAAGGCGTATAGATGTTTCATTTCGGAATAGAAATCATCTTGTTCTTTGTAGCGGAGCCATAGGGTCGCTCGCAACAAAACAATAATAAAGAGTGCACTTCAGATGGATTTCTGACTGTGAATAGAGGAAAATATATCTGTTCTCCAGCTCCTCTGTCTCGCGGTTTGGCCCTGCTTATGCTGCAGCACAGCCTTAACCAACACACTCTCAAGGCTCTTAGTCTCCTGACCCTGTATTTCTGTTCCTCTGGTCTGGAGAGGTGAAGCTCTACTGCTGCAGCTTTCCCCAGTGGATATCAACAGGGAGGGGTTAGGATCATGTTAAGGTGCTGCTCTGTTGGACATAACCTTTAACGTACCCTTCCCTTAGGACCCACTTGTACTCGACATACTGTAAGGGAAAGGTCTGAGAGGCAATAAATTAGCATACCTGGCTTACTCAGGGGTCTCCCACTTGAGGCTACACCCACAACCCTGCTATAAACTCAGCTTCACCTTTACTCGCACAACCTACACCCTCCCAGTTGCGCGTTGAATAGGCGAGACATTGTGTTGAGCGGCATAGTTTATCTGCTCCCCTGCACAGCCAGCATGGGGGCTCGGGAAGTAATCTGAACCAAGCAGGCAAAGAATTCCAGGCATCCTGAATGGAACCAGATGTGTGTTTTTGTTCACTCTGTCTCTCGCGTGCTCCCTGTGATTTTTACTTGCACACAACAGAGAGACATAGAGATATACTATACATGACTGTGCTCCTGGGTGCATGCTTATACATATACATGCAATCATAAAAAGCCTGCAGGGCAGTCTGGTTTTCATAACCGACATGGATGATATGATAAGAAACTTAACGTTTATGTTTTTGCAGCATTTTGGCCTAACAGCTTTTCCTCCCTACCACTTAGATAGCATTGCTTGTACATGCTTGGCTGTATTGATCCTGCTACGAGTACCACACACAAGTACATCAGCAAAAGAGAAAACGGTGAAAAATAGTTGGCTGAAACCTGAGAGGAGGGCTGGTACAAAATGTGTGCAACACAAAGTACTACCACTGACTCGATAACAAGTGTAGAAAAAAATAGAAGAACACATGAACAACACTATAAATCAAAAAGCCACTCAACAACCCGGTTGTGCCCTGTTATTATATTCATTTATATTTTCTGAAAGTGAACAGGGGAAATGTAAATCATACAAAAAAAAAAAAGATATGCCAAAATATTCCATTGCCAGCAACTGTTCTGTAATTTATCATGGGAACACTGAAGAGATTATACAAGGGCAGGATGGATATCTTACGAGAATGAAACAGTCGGTGCAGTGTTGATTTTCCAAAGACAGAGCGGTGGCTTGATATTTTTCAAAAAATAACCTACGTACAGTCAGCCATGAATTGAGATGCCTAGCACTCCTTTTTCACAACACATGCTGTGACTAACAATATCAATGATAGCTCTACTTCATTCAAGTGTCTCAGCTAACCACGCCCGCCAGTGAGCCACCATGCAGAAAACAGGAACATCTAAATGATATCTAGTCATTACAGTCTGTGAAAAGGAAGCTCCGAGATTTCTTTCAAAATACATGAAATATGTTGGAAAACAGTTGCTGAAAACATGTGAAAGGACTTTTCAGGCTTTTTTTCAGTGCAGGATTTTTGTGGGCGGTCCTAAAAGGTGGCTCGATGACACGCTGAGGCCACCCTGAGCATACCCCTGCACCCCTAGCAGAGAGATGGAGATGAATTCATCTCACTTGGAGTGTTTTTAAAGTTAGTCATGTCATTTTCTGAACTCATGACGCGTTTTAGTCGTTTCAAAAAGGCTGCTTGACCGCTGTCGTGAGTGGGCGTGGTTAATACCACTTTCTTCTTTGGCCTGACAAACTCCGAACACATATTTATTCTTACTTTACACAGACTTTAATAATGTTATTTATTATACCTGTGCTTTTCCTGCTATGGCATGTCTCCCAAGAAATAGTCCACTGTTTGGAGCATGGAATAACATACTTTTTGTTCTGTTGCTTTTGGTGACCTGTTGCTGTAAAACTGTAAAAATCCAATCAAATAGAAAAACATAGTTTAACGCCACCAGCTGGTTTCTGGCATTGCACCCACATTGCGTAAGTGTTGACCCAGAGGCCTTGGCTAAAGCACTTAGATGATTCGCCAGCAACACACAAAGGCTTTTCTAATCTATTCCACGTCCCAAGACTTGTTTCTCCTTCTTCTTGGCTTCCACTATACCATCAAAGGAAGTGGTGTTCATTGGTCTGGGATTTGCTGGCAAGAATGTGTGACTAAGTGTGTGCGTGCCTGTTGCCTGAACATGTAGCCCTGTATCTGCCATCACCACAGGAAATGACCAGCCGTTTGCTTTGAAGTCCCAGCAGAGTTTTTCATTATTCCTACTATCTCTGGAGACACACACCCCCCTCCAACTCCTCCTCTTTTACATTGCCGATGCTCTGTACTCACCCTCCGCTGCTCCGCACTCAAGAGTCTTGCCACCAAATGCATGTTAGAATGCAGAACAAGCGTCTATTAGCATAGCGTATAGGAGTGCTGGCCGCCACAGGGCACAAACCCCACCACTACCTCCTCACTTCTACACACCACACTTGCCTGAAAAGGCTGAGAGGGCACGTGTAATTGCATTTTCTTCTCCCTGTGCAGAAACTTGAATGCAAGATAGGGGGGAAATTCTCCAATTCCTCAACCCTGGCCCATCCTTCGACTTCCTCCTTCTCAGTTATTCCCACTTGCCTCGCCGCTCACCTCCACCCACTTCATACCTCCACTTCCTCTCCTTATGCTCCTAGCGTGTCGAAATGTGTGGCGTGTGGAGATGAAATTAATTGGATCACAGCGTAGAAGTGTTCAGCCCCCCATGGCGTAATGCTGTGTAAGGTAGAGCGGGCTCACATTCACCAGAACTTGCCGCAAGACCAAGAGTTGCTCTGTGCAAATCTGGAACCTCACTTCCTGAACGCAGTTTTACATGGAATCACATCTTTTCACACACAATTTACACTATGCACCTCTCAACCACACATGCAAACAACGATTATCCTTTCTGCTGTGGTTCATACAATATACATGGACGACTTTGAGAGCGGGGAGGCAGATGTGTTGTTTATCTGCCAGTAGGGCACACGCCAACCAGCATGCCGGGGTTGGGTGTGGTTGATATCTAGGTTAGGAAATCCCTTGTTGAGGTTATTACATGCAGTAATGCTAATGAAGCTTTTGCTCAAGTAATGGCATTACCAAATGGAAACGCTAACCCACACGTTCATATCGAGCATTACAATTTACATTGACAAATTTCTAATAAATTATAATAAATGTTTACTCTTCTGGCACCAGTAAAATCTCGATCATGTCACTGCAGGATTTAATGAAATGAAAAGCAGATACTCTAGGCTACAATCTCGATTTGAGTGGAGTGGCTTTTTAAAAGCATTTTTTTTAGACTTGTACCAATACCACACTTGAGTGTTTGATACCAAAACGTAATAAATATAAACCCTTTTTTTACATTTTTCATTTTCCAAAACATGCTGAGCTCCTGAGTGCATCAGTTGTTAACACGAGGAGCAACACAAAAGTTTCAGGGTGCTCTGCTGGCCATCACCATGAACTGCAACATCCCCAGGTCTGATCTTTGTTGCATGTTGCTCCCTGTCTCTATGTCTCATCTCTTTACTGTAAAGCATCTAATAAAAGCACAAAGGGTTTCCTGACTGTGATTAAGAAAATATCTGCCGAAATAATAAATAAACATATCTAAAAATCCCACTGTGCATTCAGTGCCAACTTTCAGCTATCTGTGCCACGGACACATTTCGGTCAGACAGCATCGAGGTTCAATACTCGCGCCTGCTCACTCCGTCCAAGCTCTTCCATTATGTGAGCGGAGCCTGTCTCGTGCTGTTATAAATGCTTCCTCTGTACAAAGGTTGCTGTTTGTTCCCCACTTGCTGTCTGATCAGTGCTGTGTGGCTGTGGTTTTTTGACTTCTCTGTTTGGCCTTCTCCCTCCGTCCTGCTGGCTGGCTTTGTCTGATTTATGACAGTCTGGAGCTAATGGTACAGAACCAGGATTTGTGTCTGTGGTGTTGTGACTGGATCGGTGCCGGCTCATTGGCCTTCTCTTTCTCTCTCTCTCTCTCTCTCTCTCTCTCATTTGCTCCCTCTGGATGAGGTGAGCGACGAAGGGAGATGGCCGGTGAGCGACTCGGCTGTTGATCAGCATCCCCCACGCCCTGACTCATTCGTCTTCATCTCCCCCCTCCTTCCACCCCCCCTTCGCTTTCCACCAGAGGAACCAGGCTGCAGGCTGGCGGGCAGAGCGGACTCACCTTCAGACAAGGCCACCAGACCTTGCCTCACCTTTCATCCCTTTTCATCCCTCATACTCCCCCGTCCTTTTTCCCCTCACACTCGCATGCACACTATTCCCCTCACTCTCTGCTGTCCCCCTGTGAAGACCGGGGGCCAGGCTGCAAGGCAGGCAGGGGGCCTTGTATGTGGAACTGTGTTAATTAGCACCGGAATCTGGAGACGAAAGCCACGTTATCTACCGCCACAAACCCCCCCTCCTCCAAACCTCATCATCTCTCTCTCTCCTTCTTCCTCTCTCCCTCTCTTTATGTCTCTGGAGGTTGCTTCCATCATGCCGCTTGTGTCGCCAGGTTTGTGAAGGATGTCGCTGCCAGCTGTCTTTTTCATGGACGGCTGCCAAACTCTTCCCATATCTTCCGTCCGTTGTCATTTCCTCGTTTATTCCCATCTCTCTCTCTCTCTCTCCTTTTTTCCCCCACCTCCCCGTGTTTATCTGTTAATGAACTCGGTGTCTTGAGTCCATTTCTGTTTCCCCGCCTTGTCTCGGGGTGAGTCTTTTTTTTTTTTTTTTTGTTATTTAGGCGAGGACAGGGTGTTATGGAGCCCTCATTGGCACATCGGCGCAGTGGTACCAAGGTCGGGCAGGGCGGAGTGCGCCCATGTCCGCAGACAGTCTGTGTCCGTCGCACCATGCCAGCTCTGCAATCTGTGAGCAGTGTGTTAAGCGCAAAACAGACACTCTATTTCCCACTCGGCCTGACAGCGTTTGCCTTCTTCAGCAGGCCGATAAAGGTCAGAAGAGCATGGGCAGACAAAGAGAGCTTTATATCGCATCTGAACAATGAGAATCTGAATCGATCGGCAGCTTCTGCCCCACCTTCCACTCTTTCCATCAGACCGAGCCACATATTTTCTGTTGGGAAACAGGCGGCTTCACCCCTGATTGAGTTCTTTGCACTGTGGGTGAATTGTCGCACATTCTGCTTATGAGTTCTGGATAGATAATGAAAGACGGAGGCAGAGCGCTCGGCAGAGTCGATTATTGTACATGTGTCTGAGTTATTTAATGTAGAAAGTTGAAGGCGACATAGCCCCACACATGCTGCCTCCCCTCATTTCAGCAAAAGGGCATTTATCCGTGCCTCTGGAGACTTTGAATTTGTCTGTCTGGGTGGTTTCTTGACGGTCTGCGCGCGTGAAAGTGAATCAATTTGTATGTCTATGTATTCAGCCTCCCCTGGTGTGCAAGAGCTGTTAAGCTCTCCTGCACTTCATGTGACCCTGGCCTCCTTCGAGGTGTCGTAGCAAGCCATGTGTAAAACAGATACATGCCAAATAAAGACATGAAATCCCTCCTCTTGTGAAAAAATCAAATAACCTCCCCCACAGACACACATACAGTGAGCAAGTCATTGCTTTTGTTCACACCGTATAACTTTTGCTCCAGAGAATTCCGGCTTCATAAATTAAACTCACTTGGCCTTTGATTATATCAATTAATCTGCACTGGCATTGCTTTGTGAAGGACACATGGGGCAAGGCTAATTGTGCCTTTAAACCAGTTACATACAAGAATTTCCATGTCATTAGTCTGTCTGCTATAAATCTGAGAAGGGCTTTCTTTCTCTCTTTCTTCAAAAGTATTTCTACATGTTATTTTTTGTGTGCATGTTGTTAATCTGCTTGTTTTGTTCCACCATTTGTCCTTCTGCACCCCCAAAAACTCTCCCAGTACTGTTCCACCCATGGTTCTGCTGGGTTCTGCTTTTGAGAGTTGGAGTTTTTATATATTCTCTCATTGATGAACTACTTTGATACCCTCGTTAGAGTGAGCTGATTCTACCATCGGGGGAATTAAGGCCTCTTTTGTACAGTGAAGCTCCTTGGTGCCATGCAGAGCTGTGATACTGCTTTCCTCTCTCGGAGACATAGAGGAACGGGGACAGAGAAGGGTGGGAGGGAGCTTCTCTCTGATCTTCTGCCTCTCTCAGAACCATCTGTCTGTTGCTGGCCCAACATTCTGTGCCGCTTAGTATTAGCACTTACAAATATATACATTTCTCACATCCAGCCTTACAGAGAAGTCACACACCCTCGCTGAGTTATGCTCGCCAGGAGATGGGAAGCGAGAGCAGATTGAAGCCGAGCAGAGTTGTGGGACTGATGCCTGCCATTTCTTCATTGACGGGAGGGAAATGGGGGGGGTGCACACACGATTGGATGGATAATAGAATGAGGACTGTGGATTGGCTGTGTGATCAGGGTTTTTCTAATATATACCAGACCGGCTAATGGAATATGTTTGTCTCCAGCAGCTTGATATCACAGCAAGCAACATTAACTCTGAATACCGCCTGCTATAAGTGCACATCTATCATTTCTGTTCTTATACCGATAGGATAGTTCCCTTCAGCGTGCAAGTTTTTACACATCAACAATGAAAAATCACTAACATATGCAGCTAAAGCCGAACTCAAAGCTCTTTGATATCCACACCGAACCAAAAAAAAAAAAAAATCAAAGCGTGCATTTAATTTTCATTTATTCTGCGTTTGCCGGAATCACGCCTGCTGTAAAAGTTGATGTTGCTCTGTTAGTCACAGCTAGAGGTTTAAGAAGTATGGGGGGCAGAGGCAAAGTGATATTCACTGATGCTAATAGGCTACATGCATACATACAGCACTCTTCCCGTCAGTTGTCAGTGCAAGGTAAGCTTCTGAGTTGTACAGCGGGATGATTTGGTGTTAAGTCTGTCTGCCTCTCTTTTTTTTTTTTTGAGATATCTCGGGGTGAGCAGCTTTTATCCAAGGCTTCCATTTCTCTTTAGAATCTGGTGACTGACTCTCCCGCCCCTCCTCCTCGGTTCCTGGCTGCTGTGAAATGGAATTGCTTTCTCGTTCGTTAAAGATTTTCTTGTCGCTGCCTCGTACTACTCCAGGAGTGAGATCACTTGAAATGGCTGAAAGTTCTCAAAAACCACTGGAGAATTATGGTGCGGCTGCGGTGCGGTGTGGGGGCGGATGAGGGAGCCAACATAAATAAAGAAAATTACTTTTTTTTTTTCTATTTTTTTCTGAATTAAATCTGTTTTTTGGGGGGGACTTCTTTTTCTTTTTCTTTTTGACAACACACAAATTAATTCCGGCAAGTTGTCGCTTTACATTAAAGCATGAAGTGGTCTGCTGGTGTAAAGGGAAAGCAATACCTCTTCTGGTTGCCATGGAAGCAGGTGCGTTGTAACATTGGGTACCAGACGTGATGGTTCTGCCAAAACGACTGCCCACCTATATCTCATAGGCTGTTCAAGGGGTGAAAGGAGTCTCTTTCAGACCATCCGGTTCTCTCGCTGTAAGAACATTTTTTTCCCATTTTGGAATTGCTTTGGTATTTATAAAAACACTGTTCCCATGAGTGGCTTACTCCAATCCTTTCATGTGATCTCTCCCTCTCACTATAAGAATCAAACAGCAGAGGATAATCTGCATGTGCTCCGAATAATCCCACTCTTCTAAATTATGTTTCTCTAAACAGTTGTTTGCACCGAATAAGCCATATGAACTTTCCTCACATAAGCCTCTGTCGCTTTCTTTTTCTACTCCACTTGCTCTTTTCCTCTTTCACTCAAACTCTCATCACCATTCCCATCTGCCCCAAAACAACACAAGTCTTCCACGCGTTTCACACCCACGCCCCAGCACCCACAGTGTTGGGGGTACCAGTGCAGCATTGCTCGGGGGGTTGTGCTGCGCCAATCTTAATCACATTGGGTGAGCACACCTGTGAAAACAGATGTCCACCGGGGCTGGCATGCTGTTCCTCTTTAGGGTGGAGCGTCTGCGTATGGCTTCCCCAACCACTCCTCCGCCCTCCCTCCCAATCGCCTTGCACAGAGTTTCTCAGGTCCCCAGCAGGCAGACCTGGCCCCAGAACCCAGACAGGAAAAGCCAACGGCGGCATGAGGCAGGGGGGGCAGGAAACACTGGTCCCCAGGCTTTTACCCCCCTGCTCTGTTTGTTTTAATATTAGACCTGTTTACGGATGATAACGAGAAAGTGTGATCAAAGACACAGCCTGTCTCCCTCCCAAAAGACCAGACATGTTGATATATTATGAAGTACAAAATCAATCCTAAAGGAATTTGAAGCGGCTAAATCAATTTTTAGCCCTTTTCATGAGAGAATTCGATAAACACCAGGTGTTGACCTTTTTAAAAATGAACCTCTCTGATTACAAATGGATCTCAGTCATAAGAATGGGCTTACACTGATATTTTCCATATAGAAAAGCCGATTTGCAGTAAGGGGCATACTAATTCCTCTGCACATTTAAGTGCTTTATGATGACATTAGCTAACACAATGTTATATTTTATATAATTACATCCTTATCTGATAGAAGGCATCTTTTGAAACCAGTGCCACATTTGCCTGGAGCCGTTTGGAATAATGTACGCCGTTAAATCAGTTCGCCTGATAACTACTGATGTTAATGAGTTAACGAGACAGAATGATCTGTATTAGTGAATTTTAAAAAGGCAATAAACACATCAATAGCCTTAGCAGGAAAGGATTATGTTATTTCTATCCAGCTGTGCGTTCTCATTCGCCAGTCTAAAACACCATCCATTTTTGTACTGCCAAATCCGCCTGGCTCAGTTTTACAAAGGTGTTGCAAGTACCCCACCTACAGAGACACAGAGGTGTCTCGCCTCTTCCATGCTCACACAAACTATTAAGGGTCAGTTCACTGAAGTTTAAAAAAAGAAAAAAGAAACAGACTTCTCTCTCACATTTCATGGTTTCTAGCCATGCAGAACATTTTTTATTTTGGGTGTCCATATTTTCGAGAGATCCACCTCTGAGATTTCTGATACCACCCAAGCATAGTGGAGGTGAAGGGAATTGAGTGTGGGGCTCACAGCAGTGAAAAATTACATTTTAAAAAATTCAACAGCTGCGTGTTTTCCAGAAACAGTGTCTCCATTATTCCGGATAATCCAACCTGACTGTGAGCTGTTTTCATTGGAACGTCCCCGGGGTTTCTATCTCTACAGGAGGTGGGGTAAATTCAGCATCGCTGTACCCGTGCAGGTCAGTGATTTTAATCTGGTCTACAGCGCATATGTTTGTGATTTTTCACCCCTGGCCCAGTAATAATTACAGTCCCAATTATACTGTTTTTTTTTAAGGTGAACTCGCTGGTCCTCCCATAATTTAAGTCCTGTGTGGAGAACTACTTTGCATTTTAAAAATTTTATACACAGAGCTGCAGTTGCTGTTAGTTACATGAGCTCACACACAAAATGCGACGACTAAAGAAGTAGATTTTACTAACCTGACAGATGGCTTGTTAACATCAGTCAACTGGTATAATGAAGCAAAAAGATAAACTTTATGAGACAAAGACTTATCGCGAAGACAAGCTTATTAAATGGGCTGTCGCAGGTGATTCAGTCTTTTCTGGTATACCATTTGTAAAGCCCAACTGATTTAAGATGTGATGAGCTACATGCATTAACCCTCAGGCGTCACTTTAATGTACTACCCTCTCAAGTCATTAAGGACAAAAATCTCTACTTCCAAAAATCTGCTTTAAAAACTTTACAAATGAATATTTCCTGCATGAATCTCTTGAACAACTCCAGCCTCATTCAACACTACCAAACATGCCATCATTTTGAGGATTTTAACCCTTTAAGTGACACTATCAAAAAAACAAACAGTTATTTTTCTTTTTTTTTTATAAATAACAGTAATAAATAATAATCAAGTAATCAAACTGGCATTTAAAGGGTTAAAATCCCCCAAAATGATTAAATGTTTGGTAGTTTTGAGTAAGGCTAAAGTTGTTTGAGAGATTTATGAAGAAAAGCAGAAGAAAATATTCATTCGTTTTTTGGATGTGGACATTTTTGTCCTCAATAACTTAAGAGGGTAGTACATTTTCTTTTCACAGTGTTCTATTGATCTATTAGAAACATTAAAATTTGTCGAGAGAGAGACTTACAGCCAAAAATGATGGCCAGATAAAGAGTAACATTTGTCCAAATGGACAAAAATGTCCATAGTGACGCATCAACACTGTCCCTTTTCAGTAAAAACATTTTAGAAGTTTGTGTTATTATAAAACCCGCTTCTGTAGTTTTGTTAAAACGTCTTTCAAAACGACAACTTTTATTACGAGGTAGATGTATTTTATTACCCACCTGCACCTGTAATATTAATGCCAACACAAATCAAGCTCCATTTTTTTCTTTATTCTACTCGGGTAGAGGCAGAAATCAGAAATAAAACCAAATCCAGCTGCATAGCTTGCACCACAGCTAAAAGATAAAAATGTTTTTTAATGATTTTGGGGGGAATCGACTCTTTAACAATTTTGCATTAAAACACATGGCAGACCCAGTCAGCTCACAACCGCGATGGGGCCCACACCCTCCACTCCTTTTCCACCCTCCGCTCGCTGCTCCATCCTCTCATCCGTCCGGAATTGATCCAGGCTCTTATCTCCACTCTGATCCCTGTGTTATTTCAGGAGCATAGGGATTGCTTAATGATCTATTGACCCGATCTACCGATCTGTACAGTCAACCACAATGGACCATCTACTAAAGAGGAGCCTGTAGGGCACGCACTCCTCTCTTGTATACTCCCACTCAACTCGCGCCCTCCCACCTCCTCTGCAACCAGTCTCCGAGCTCTTTGGCTCCCTGTGTAACCCCGGAGAGATTAGGCCCTTAATGTGCTTTAAGCATCTGGCTATAAAGTGGTCTATGTAATTTTTTCTATCCAGCAGCGCTTTTCAGAAGATGAGTGCTGATGACTCGGCTCAGACGAATCCATTCACTGTGTTTTCATTTAACTTAATGTCTGTGTGCATATGAGTCGCTGACAATGATTTGTTTAGCCACTCGTATCTGGTTTGTTTAAAGGGGAAATTGGCTCATTTGAACTGTGACTTTTATGCTCTCCACAACAGGCTTACTCCTTAATTGAATCAAAAACAAGGCACCGACACGAGCTGAACTTGGAGCTACTTGATGCATGAGGTCATATCCAGCTTAGTTTTTCTGTTTTGCATCGGCTTCTAGTTGTGAAAACAGTCAACATAAAGACAGCAGAGGGGGAGAGAGAGAGAGAGTCTGGTGTGTATACAAGCATACATATAGTCTAACAATATGTGAGGAAACCACTTAAACGCCACCAACACGTCTGATTGGATCTTGCCCTCTTCCCTGGTTTGCACTGTGGCACCTTCAAGCGGAACTGGAGTTGTTATGACACGCCGAGCTTGTCGTGGGTGAGATCCTTGAGGGATTTGCAAGACACCAACGAATGACTGTACTGCGTTTGATTCATTTGTAGGATTTTGCGATTGAGCTTTCGTGATTGTTTTTGTCACGCTCACAGCTTAGAGATGGCAAAGGGTGGCTGGTCAGTCTGCCTGACTGTCCGTGACAGCTTCTGGCCAGATTTTCATTAAATTTCGTATGGATTTTTTCACAGTCCCAGGAGAATGATTTATAATCATTTTTTGCCAAGCTTTCATCTTGTGCCACCATCTGGTAAAAAATTCTCCCTTTAAACAGCTCTTGCGGTAATGACAAGGCATTTCAAAAAGCTGGATTTGCTCTAAAATTGCAGTAGATTGGCTGTTTCATTATATATATTTAGTTTCATACTGGTAACAAGTCTGCATTTATGTCCAAGTATTTTCTTCTAACAATGGCGGCACTTGGCGAGAAGTTGTGGGTCACCAAAAGCATTTGAACTTATCTTCCGGTGCAGTTAATCACTTCTTGTTTACTCTCTGTTATCCAGCTTTGGTGCACACATGGCACAGTGAACTGTAAACTGCGATCTAAATACTTACTCTTCTGTTAGTTTGTGTGCATTAATTATCAATGTGCACAATTTATTAATGTGCGATAATGTCAAATGACCAAAAAGGGAAAAAAATCCTAATCCTGAAACCTGCCTGTGGTCTGAGCTGCTCTCTCTGGATGAGCCACAGGTGGAATAATAGTGCTTTAAAGTGATGGCACCTTTGCTCTCAGGTGGGCAATATCTGTTAAAGAGGTGTTAAAGAATAAGGTAGCTCATGCATGAGAAAATCCAGTAATATTCCAACCAGGGTCAGTATTTTGTTAAGGTGATTTCATTCCATATGTAGTTAACACTTGGGTAGCAGTTTGGGGCTTTAGACACCTGTTTCATCACATATGTTGGCGCCTTATGTTTATTAATGTGACCTAAACCTCTTACACATAGCCATTAACGGTTACATTGAAGGTGTTTACACCTTGGCACGGAGCCATGTTAATTATGGCTGAAATTACTCTACAGGTCATTTCACTGTCATTTCAGGATTATAACAAATATGCCAATATCCTGCAATTATTAATTGAAATTAACTAAAAATATATTTCATACGCCATCGGTTGTGCTACTCTGACATTAGAAGCACATGCACCACGTCGTGCTCGATGCAGATCGCGATCGGCATGACCAGGCGTGCAGATCCCTGCAAACGGTGACACGCTGTATTGGCCGTTATGAAATTAATGTGGCCGAGATCGATATCGGACAACTCTCAAGCAGCTCAATTTTACACCCTGCAGGGAACAGATGGTACCCACTGATAATGTTGCTGGAGGTGGATCCATGGTGGAGAAGATGGAGGGAGGGAGAGAGAGAGAGAAGGGAAGAAACCAGAATCCTACAGGAGAAAAGAAGAAAAGAGGTTAAGGCGCTGTGGAGTACTTATTCACATAACCTGCATGGATGAACAATTCTCTAATCAGATTTATGTAATGAATAGTTAATTGCGCATCGGCTCCGACTGCCTTTCGTACACAACACATGACCCCCTCCAAGCTCTACA
Source organism: Larimichthys crocea (assembly GCF_000972845.2). NCBI lineage: Eukaryota > Metazoa > Chordata > Actinopteri > Sciaenidae > Larimichthys > Larimichthys crocea. The sequence continues at coordinate 12,083,909 of NC_040031.1, forward strand.
TTCAGTCAAACACAAACAGCAGCTGCACATGAATGCCGTGTAGAATAATCTCCATGCTCCTGTGCTGTTGTCATTACCATCAATGCTTTATGTAGCTGGGGGGCATAAATTTGTGTTCACACAGAGTTTGAAGTAAAAACATTCCAATAGCACTCAAATATTAAAATGTAGCCACAGGCACACTAACGCCCCAGCAGCCGAAATGTGTTGCACTGTGTTTCTGCTTTCTAGGGCTGAGAGACAATACCTGTTGAAGAGCTTCCGGTGTGGACAGACCTGTCTGGCCTGTAATTGATAGGTCTTGGCATTGCATTGATAGGACTGTGTACCCATGTGAAAATAGGCCTCCATCTTCACCTCGTAAATCTCCCTTGTCATGTCAGGTTGAATCTCCTCAAACTACGTATCCTGGGGGAATTGGCGAACGAGACAAGCTCCCCAGTGTTGAAAAGCATGTTATTGGAGCCCATTCCTGCTCTGGGATTCCTTTTGGGCCCCTGTGATTACAGTGCCTCAGCCAGGCTGTGTTTGTGTGAATGCCTGTCACAGAGTGTATGTGTGTGTGTGTGTGTGTGTGTGGGCACCAGAATATGCACTCCATGAAGTTTGTGCCGTTACCCCGTACGACTTGCTTCGAGCTGAAAGCAAGACTGAGTGAGGGTTCAGAATTCTTAAAACAAGCCTGGGCACATCTGGTTGTGATTGGCAGGAGAAAAAAGGGTCCTTGTGTTCTGGGAACTGGCAGCAAAAGCCTGACCCAGCCCAGTATAACCCAGCCCAATACAGTACAGAACCAGCCAACACAGGGGAAAAAAAAAAAAAGAAACACCAACAGCAGGACTGCTCCCCTTCACCCCTCCCTACTTATCCTGACTCTTGGCCAATTCTCATAATCCCACAGCAAAGCCCCTGGCAGCATTTTCTTTTTTTCCCTTTTTTCTATAAACACTGTTCAGAGCGCTTGCATTCCTTCCATTTTAATATAAGCAAGTAGGGGCTGCCATGAGCCAGGTAGACCCAGAGCTCCATTACTTTTGGCGGCAACTTTTGTGTCTCGGATAATGATGCCCCTGGGGGTGAGTGTGTGTGCCTGAATGTCTGTTTGCTCATCTCGCCACCTTAGTCGAAGTAGGAGGAGGGAAAATTGCTATGGGCAGGCGGTATATTGAAAGACATTTCATGGCGGGTGCTAAAATGGCTTATTCCCCCGACTGTTTGATTTTCGAGTTAAAGGCGGGGAGGGCACGATGCAGTTTGTGCGTAAAGGATGGCAGACCGCAGATCGAGCACGGCAGCAAAGACCACTCCTCCTTCCTTTTCAACCAAGCGTAGCAGAGAACGGTGGCAATTAAAAAGTGATGCCATGCGTTTACAGCAGGTGCCTTGAGCCATTGTTTGCCCTGCCCATTCTCATCGCACCCATTATTTGGATTGGCGTTTTACCTGTGGCACGTCAGTGTGGTGCTGGTTTGGGAGATAGCCTGGCTGGCTTCTCCCCGAAGGCTGCAGCTGAAAACGAGCCCTGTCACCTCTGTGAATCCAGCTCTAATTCAAATGGAGCGTGTGCATTTAGCCTTCTGAACCTCCAGCCATCTGCTTGGACACGGAGATGGTTAAACTCCAGCTCCAGCTACAGAGAGAGAATATCATGGCTTCTGTTATTGTGCCTTTAGTGCTGCAGGGACTATTTGCCATCCTTATTAAGCGGGCTGACTGGTGACTGGGCAGCAAGCCTGGGTGTGTGGGTATTCTCTATGTATGTGACACTGCTCAGTTTGGGATGTGCATGTGTCTGTGTGTGGAGGCGTGCAGGCAGGCGGGCAGGCAGGCACGCAAGCAAGGGCGCCTGAGGCGGAGCACTGAAGCCAGAGCACTACTGGTGTTTCCACACATGTCACAGATCCAGTGACCCTCACCAGCATAATGACTGCAGGGTTAATTCCCTGGGAGTGGCCCGGTGCTCAGAGGGAAGAGATGAAAAGGTGTGGCGAGGAGGCCACGGCTATACAATGCACGGGAGCTCTTTTTCTTCCGTGTAACACAGAGTGATCTGCTTCTACCCCGTCCTTTCTGATGGGATTTTGCAAGCTGCCAATAATCCACTGGCATTGTGAGGAGCATCTCTCTCCCTCCCTCTTGCTGTCTCTGTTTCTCATTCTCATGGATTTCTAAAGCTAAAAATAATTTCAACACAAATGGGTGAAAAGCCGAGAGAGAGAGAGAGAGCGGTGAGGAGGGGGGGGCTGCTTTTCTTTCTTTTTTTTTATTATCCCTAAATCATGGCAGAAATGTTTGCGGGAGGGTTTTGCCAGCATTGAGCAAGAAGTGGAATTACACAGTGACAATCTCCTACTCTATCTCTGAGGAGCTGTAAGACGAGGCAGAAATGCCCATTTCCCCGCCGTATTAAGTGATTTGCAGGGAAGCATTTGAGTAGGATTGTTCATGGGGAGTGCATGAGAAATCATCCATTTGCATGACATGTTCTTCTCAAGACGCAGAGTGATGTTAAGTGCTGTTAGCGCTTTCCTCCAGACACTGTCGTGGAAATTGTTCTCATAAATAATGTTTTTTAAATGAAACGGGGGTTTAAACGTACACAGGAATGTCCCTGAATAATACCTCCATGGCGTGTTCGCCCTGCTTGTATCTTAGCGTATTTACTTTCCATAGCCGTAAATCATTAGTGCTGCATGGCTGTGCGAACCCCACGTCCATTAGCATTCAAAGTGCACTGTAATGAGATGGAAAAAGTAGAAATGGAAGGCAGCGTGAAAACTCTCTGTTGGATTTGGACCTTTTTGATTTTCAGCAGCGCTCTCCCTCGCTCTCCAAATCCCAATTCCTATCTGGAGTTTGTGTGTTTTTTTCTTTTTCCTGTGCATTTGTGTTGTAAATCGACGAGAGGGCTGCCGGTTTGACTGTTATCTGGAGAGAGAGCGCGCACGTGCACGTGTGAGCACGTGTGTGGAGAGCGGCCGGCGTACTCCCCGTTGTTACATAATGATGAGATATTGAGTGTGTGACCTGGTACCACTTTATCTCGCTCTGCCCAGATTGCATTCCATAATCTAATGAGACAGATATTCTTTAATGGAAATCCTGGACAGGGTCATGATTGCCATGATAAAACTTAAGGTCACACTTCACATTATACAAGGCTGGCTCGCATACATGCGTAATAGGCAAGGTTGTTATTGCTATGGAGAACATGCTGTAATCCTACGTCTCATCATATTATTATTTCTTTTGCTTATTAACCAAGCTGAAAATTGTCGGCGCTGTGGCGCAATGACAGAAACTCTTGTCACTAAGTAATAAATCAGCGTCTCGTGAATGCGTGGAGGAACAGAGGGCCACAGATCGGCACAAACAAGTACAGTATGCAGAAAGTGATGCGTGTGGATGCCTTAAAATGAGACTAATTTGTTAAAATTAGTCATACAAATGAGGTCAGCACAATATCTGGCAGCGTGTCTGTGTTAGCGCTTGAAATATGGGCATCGAGTCATTTAGACAGTCACATAGACAGAAAAAGCAAGCTTTGTTTTTGCATTGTGCATAACGCAGACGTGCAGAAACAACCTTGCGGAGACTCTCAGCAGACTTAAGAGTTTTGCTGCAGCTGCCTGAAGATTAAAAGCTTTATTGCTATAAGCAGGTCTTGGACATTTGGACCAGGCCTTTGGTAGCTTTGGCACCATGTGAGATTTCCCACTCCCACCAGAAATAATAACAAAAAAAAGAAGATTAAGTTAATATTTTTTCCTCTTCTTTGTCCGCCAGTAATTCCTACATAAAAAAGTCTGTCAACATCAAAAGCATGTGTGGGAAACCTTTTTCTCTTCTTTTTTTTTTTTGTTGCAATTTAGCTTTTATGTTTAATGCATTGTTTGGGAGCGCAGTCCTGCTACATTGTGCAAAGAGGTTTGATGACAACGGAATCAAAGTGTCGCTCGCGAAGCAAAGATGAACACAGAGAGTGGAGGCAAACAACATCATCAAGCAAAGTAAATGTCAGCACAAACTCCTGCATCTCTTCAGAATAAATTCCCGTGATGGATCAACAGTGAGACAGAGATGCTGCGACAACAGTACCATCAAGTTTATAAAAAAAAAAGAAAGAAAGAAAAGTCTTCCTGCCAGACGGTGAATCATCTTAAATGACGATAAACAATATAAACAGTGCGCCTTTAATTATACCTGAATGAAAATAGATAGAGACAACCCGCAAGAGTGATACAGCTTCAGAGAGAAGGAAGAAGAATGATTGCAGGGGGAGAATTACCATCGACTTGGCTCTGCGTTCTTTTGGCGCCTTTGCCGTTGGAAGGCCGCGTTTTGGTTTCAACGTGGTCGACACTGAAAGGAGAGAAAGTTTTGGTCTCGGTATCTGGAGTCAGAAGCCTCATAAACCTCCCACTTTCCTCTGTTTGTCTGTCTCTTGTTCCCCTCCGTATTTCACTCTTTGTTTCTGTCCCGCATGCCTCTACTTGCTGGAGGGTTTCCATGCTTCATGCCACAGAGAGAACCCCAGCTGCACAGATGTGTTGCCTGGCTTGCAGTTTTTAGCATTCGCCTGGAGCAGCAGCCACCCCCTCCAGGACCACCGGCCCTGATGAAGAGTTGTAGAGGCTCCATTTGGCAGCTTCTCATTCGACATGGGGCTTCTGTCCCCAGACACCCCCCTTTTCCTCCTCTTCCTCCCACTCCCTCTCTCATCCTGAGTGCTCCTTTGAAACAAGGAAAGCTGCCAGGAGGGGGAATCCATCATCGCTTTGGCCCAGGGCGCTACGTTTAACGTTAGCACCCAAATGGAAAAACGTGCGCAGCACAACAAGAGCGCGGTGATGTAGGGACCTTCTCTTTCCCTCTGCTGTCCATTGGAAAAAAAAAACTAGGAGAGGAGTACTCAGCCCACCCTTTCGTTCTGATTATCCATCACCCCGGAGCCTGTTGAAAAATCATTTACTGTACGCGAAAGGTGATTGACGACACAAAAACGGAGTCGGCGCGCCTGTCTCATCAGTCCACCCCCACAGACACAATACTCTCCCTCGGAGGACGAAACGCACGCGCGCACACATACAAACACATTCCCAACACAATCTGAAATTGTTTCCAGAGATGTGACACTTAAAGTTCAAAAGAGGCTGGAGGGCTGTTGTAGGCAGAAAACATCACAGTTCTCAGTGGTTAACACCCCTGGAGAAATGTTTCTCTTGTCACTCTTTGTCTGATTGTCTCTTAGAAATCCTCACCTAACACAGAGTGGAAAAGTTGACCTGCTCAGTTCAGTGCAGCGGCATCCATCAGTAGAAGAGGAATGAGACCAATGCCCTGATGAATGGTTTTCTTTCTTTTTTTTATTTTTGAGAATTGAAAGCTATACTGGACCACTGCTCTGGACCTAATACTGCGGAGTAATTTAGTGTGCTGTAGTTGGGGATGGGGTATGTAGTCTAATCTGACCTTGGGAGTGGAATTCGCTGTAGATTTCCTGTAACATTTACTGGCAGGTTTATAAAATGTTATGCGGATTAAGCGGAAACTTGAAGGAGAATCCTTCCTAATCCACGCTACTCTCTGATCAAAGGCAGGGAGATAGCGATAGAGTTGAACTTTTCTTCCCCACTGTTTCTCTTCACCTTTTTAAACTGTGTATTCTTTCAAATCTTTCACTCACTGCCCGGGCCTTGTCTGATGGCTCACGTGTATCATTCTGAGACCGGTGAAATAGGACGAGAGAAATCGGAATATCTTTTTGTGTGGTCTGCACTTTCCCTGGAGGTGTAATTGGTTGGAATGGTGAAAAGAACGATCGGTCATACGTAGAGGTTAGAAATGTGCAGGGTCAATTGACTTCAAGACTTTCTATATCTGTTCCCCTCATTGTGATGACGTTTCCTAAATTGCCCAGAACTATTGTTTTCCTCTTCTCATTAAGCACAGACACCCATTTTGGTATAATTTGCAAGAATGACCAATTATTCTAGTTGAATCTCGCCCTCACGGCTGGTAATGTGTGGGTCTCCTACGGTTGTGTGTATTAGAAGCTCTGCTTCGGTCAAAAGGTCAGTGGATATTCTTTGGATGGTCCAGATTGAATTAAGGTATACAGCAAGCAGTGGTGCATATAAATGTGAGGCACCTGTACTAAATTCCAGAGAAAAATATTGTACTTTTCTGCTCAGCTACATTTATTTGACAGCTATAGCCACTAGAGGTGGAACCAATTCACCGGTTTCGTCCGATTTGATTGATGTGTTTTAAAATCTATCATTTTTCTGAGGAAATTGAGTCTCATAGTGGCCAATGGCGATGCAGCCGCCAGGAGTCACACGGAAGCCTACAATTCTGTTGTATCCGGTGCATTTAAGCGCATATGCCACAAGTCAACCCGGAGGAATATTGACTTGGCTGGCAGCTTTTTAAAAGATTTAAAAGCCACATCTACTCACCAGTGGAAGAGGCCAAGTCCACCCTGAGAGCAATGGTCAAAAAAAAGGCTTGCCAACCCTTGGTAACAAGCCAAAAAGTCCATAATTCATAGTTTGTCTGTTCTTCAGAATCGGATTATTCTCCACCTCCATTCTCTAATTTGATTAGTCTGTGGACCCGTCATCAATCTGCTACCAGGCTGGTCATTCCCAACAACAGTGTGCCAGCAGCAGGACTACAGGCGGGGAAATATCAATGAATCACTAAGCTTGTATATTAGATGCAAAAAGCATCACTTGTGCTTATTTTCATTACTAAAAACCTTTTTTGGCTTGACACTTTTTCACAAGAAGCCAAAGTGTCTCGTTAGCAGTTTCCCCCTTCTTCTAGATTTTTTTTTTTTAAAGACACAAAGAGCTCCGAATGATCACATGTTTAATAAAAATGGCAAAGATAATCCAAAAATAAACGATTACAAATGTGTGTGGAGCAGATGACAGCGGAGAGAGTGGCTCAAAGCAGTACAGCTGAAGCTGACAGCTAAACAATGAGCTCACTAAAACTCACTATGAGGCTGTGTATAGCCGAGGGGGAGCTGCAGATTCAGATGATAATTATCGGTAAGTTCATCACTGCGAGCGACACCTTTTACACTGTCATAATGGAGCCAGCTTTTCAGCAGGAGTACTCTGGATACTAGTACATACTAGTACATTTCGTTCCCCATGTAGGATTTTAAACGCTGAATCTTTACTTACTTTTATTTATACATTGTGCCGCTTATTAATTACATAAGGATCTGAATATTTCTATTACAGATGACAAGGATTAATTAGGAGTTAACATAAGGAAGTCTGTGTTTGTGTTGTTTGGCTTTGTTTATGGTTTCTGAAAAATTATATCAGAGTCCAAGAAAAATAAAAACCAAACACCAGCCTTTTGTGATATGTTGCTAGCTGGTCTACCATCTGCTCGAGCTGATCAAAAAACAATCGACACGCGTGTTTCTCACTCTGATGTTTTAGTCAGAGCGCTCGGTCTCGACGGATTGCATAAGCATACGGCACGGCGTTGCAATCAGCATTCTCAAAAAAAGCTCAGACTTTGCTTGATGCGATCTTGGACCGCTCCGCTCTGTCACTGCCAACGAGACGGGAAAAAAAAAACAACAACAGTGGTATCTGTTGTGGATGAGGGAGGCCCTCCAGCCCACTCATTGTGATATGCTATCTTAGATGTGATACGAGACGCACACATGGCTTTATGGAGTCTGAGTGGAAGCTCTCCAGGAAAGGAAGACATGAGTCGTTGTAATATTTGCTTAGAGGGATTTGGGAAGAGGGTGTTAAAAAGGAAGGGAGGCGATCCCTAAGAAAGAGATTTTTTAAGTTTTATTTTAAATAATAGCCCCTGAGGGGATTTTTAAAACGTGTGGTGAATCACGTCTTGACACCTTCAAGGTAATAAGAGTTTCTTTGGAAAGAAATGGCTGGATTTGTGTCAGTGGCTGGATTTCTCTCTCTCCGTTTTGACTTTGATATAACGGCATGTAAATCTCTCTTCCGCTAGAACTGTCTTTAGTTGCTCCAGAACAACTCCTAATGCATTTTTGATGATGTAGACCTAAAGACTGATATTTTACCTTAAAACACGACTCCCCTCCCTTTTTTTACGAGTCACAGGAGACAAGATGTAATTGATATGGATTTTAATTTGCCAGTCCACTCCTCTTAACATGCATTAAAAGTACTGAAGTGGAATGGTCTATGGAAGCTGTCATTGCCCTTTTCACAGCGATGACAGTGCGTCGAGGTCCGCTGGACAATTTATTTGCCCTATAAGAGAATTTCCTCTCCGCTATCTGCACTAACAGGTCAGCTGAAGCCTCCGTGCATCGTATTAAATGACGGGGTGGGGTGGGGTGTAAACCGCTGCTGAGTAAACGTGAAGCTTCTTTAAGCATCGGCTGTCTGGAGTGATTAGTTTGAGAGAGAAATCAGGGTGATGAGTATCCGCTCATCTGTAAAACCCTGTAGACTTTGAACAATTTACTCTTCGTTGAGCTGTGTTTACCAAAAACGGAGATGATTAATTCCACTTCAGTCTTGCCCGTAACCTTCCAATTTCTGGCCTTAATTTTTTTGCTTCTCTGAGGACCATTTTGCTGTCTTTGCTTCTGGATTTTGAATAACATGAGTAGGGCATGTACCGAGCCCTGTGGAGCTCCCGAAAACACAACATAAAAATCAACACTCCACTCTCTGATTATTTGTATCCACAAAGCTCCACGACATTGATTATTCAACATCTTTTTTTGACTTGAGATGGAAGTCAGGTAAACTTTTCCCCAGTTGTTTTCCCAGCATGAATTAAAAAAGGAAAGAAGTAAACTTGTCTGTCTTGTTGTTATCTCAGTATTTCTATAGCAGTATCTCTTCCAGGCAGCCATGACAGGATATTGATGGGCCCCTTCTCTCCGGTCCCCTCCATTCCCCCTTTTGCTAAACCATCATTCCCTTCCCAAACCCGGCCGCACACCCCCTCTGCACCCCTCTATCCCCAGCCTGCAAAGCCATCCCTCTCTGCAGGACAAAGAGTTCAAACCCCTGGCGGAGTGGAGCTGTCTGGCTCACTGTCAACTGTCCTCCTCCTCCCCGGAGACTGCAGAGTTCAGACGTTAGAAGGGGTGATTGAAAATAAAACCAAACTCAAACAGAGGGATGCTGCTCTTCTGTGCGCCCGGGCTGTTAACATAAGTGAGTGGCTGTCATGCATTTTGTTAGCATCAACACTTTTCTTTGGGCAGCCCTGCAGAGAAGGATTGCTTGTCGTGGGGAGGAGATAGTTGTCAAGGCCGTGTTCTTGCCCTGAGGATGAAGACTAGCGGGAGCCCTTCTGCTCGCCTGCTTCATATCTAAAAGATGCTGGGAGGAGGGTGGAGGGGGATAAAGGGGAGTTGCAGCTTCGGGAGCAGACTGGTTCCTGAAGATCTGAGCGGCGAACTGAAGGGGGGAAAAAAAAGCACTTTTTATCAAAGCTTCACTTCAGACTGCATTTGGCAACTAGTCATTTTTACAGAGGACTTCATGGCCTGGACAGGGAAAAGTGACCACATCAATGTTCAAGGGCCAGCAGTGTTAATGGGCCAGAAAGGAAAAGGCTATGGAGTGCAGTCCATCACAGCTTGAGGAGTCTTGTTTGGCAGGTGCAACTAAATGGTGCTCACATTCTGCTGTGACTGATGGGAAATCCATCTCCTAATCACGTAATGCAAAGAGGAAATCAACAGCCTTAGGACCTTGTGGACCAGAACATTGTCAGATTACCTCCGGACTCTCTCTGTCTCTCTTGTCTCTTAACTAAACACTAAATCTACTTTCTTTGAGTTCAGTTTTGATCCTCGTGACAATCTTTTTGTACTCGGGGTCTCCGTGCCCTTGTACTGACAAACAAATACAAAAATCAGCTGCCATCAGCGGAGACAGCATGAGAGATTCGGTGTGCACAGAGAAGTTTTACTGCCTCTACTGTTCTAACTAGTAGTTTACAGCTGTGATTGCTGTCTTAGTGCTTGTGGCAAATGGACACCCTACCTACCCAGTCAGCCACTTAGACTAGGTTGCACTTTTTGGTTTTGTCAAGGGCCATGCTCGAGCTAACACAAGGTGAAAAAAAAAAGCCCGGTTGGACATGTGCACCAAGCAGCAACAATATTTCAATTGGGATTTTGTTTTGGCGACCGTCAATCAAAATCTGATCAAACCACGACCCATGCAGTTCTAATCAAGCAGACTGGCTTCATCATTTTGTATTAATATAACATTTGTGGATGTTTTATCCCCCAAACATTAACTGTGATTGTTGCTTATTTAGTCAAGAAAGAGAAATGTCTCATTTTCTCACCTTCACTCCGCTCACCCGGCTACTGAAATGTGGGTGAATATGGTATTATCTGTTTGGAAAGTTACAAAAATGAGTCTGACATAGACCTCCAACATCAGCGAGGTAAAAAGGGAGGATGGGGGGGTTTCAGACACTGTTCAGCCATCCGGCAAGCACTTCCATTGAAGCATGACGCTTTTAATCTCCCTTTAGCTTTTCTCTGATTGTCACTCATCTTTCTCCCCCCTTTTTAATTTTACATATTTCTCCCCCCTCCGTTCCTGTCTTGTCTTCATCCCCTGCTTGCTTTGATGCTCTTCCCCATTTTTTATCTCTTTTTCCCCCGCCTCATTCCCTCGGGTCCCATCTGTCTGAACTCTGTCCATTGCCACCGCTGACCTCATAAAGACGAAAGTAAGAGGATTCCACTCTCTACGGTGTCAAACAAAATCATGCGGCAGCCCCCATGTAGGATAAAGAGCTTAGATATTAAACATATTACAGCCAACATATCCTGTATATGATGTCCACGGCTGTGTTTTTTTTTTCTTGATTTATGCTTTCCTCCACAGTGTCAATGTGACTCTCATCTAGAAAATGCAAAAGCTCATGTGTCTCTGTCACCACTGTGTCTGGCAGATCATTTATTTATTCATGAGGAAGCGCACAGTATTATAGATAGAATTTTAAAAAAGAAAAAAAAATGCGTGTCCTGCAAAATGTATGAGTTTTTGTTTGTTTGTTTGTTTGTTTTCCAATACAGCAATTTAATGAAAAACTCAAAGACCAGGCCGGTAATCCCTGACAACAGCCACGCAATCCCCGATTTGTGATGTTGAGCATGCTGCATTGTAAACAAATCCAGGCAGCATACCAAGGCAGCGAGCGCCGAACAGATCTATCGAGCTGTACAAGGTCATTGCCCTTGAGATCAGAGATGTTTCCACCCCTCCCTCTTGTACAACCGAACAACTGTCCTCTTAAAAACCAAATGAAATAAACGGAGGAGTATTCTGTTCAGCGCAAAGAGATAACTTTGAGAGAGGAGTGCCCTGATATCGGTGTTTTTATAGACAAGTGAAACTAAAAGCCTCGTTCGCGCAGAATGAGAGCAGAATTCGAGCACTTTCCCCGCTGTCAAGAAGTTATTGTAGCAGCTCCGGATTGGATTTAGCCGAAAACAATTCATCTCTGCCACCGTGACCCTCGGGTGAACTGCGTCTGTCGAGAAAAACACTTCTTCACCCAAAGTGCGCAGCGCAGATTATTTTCAGCGGCGGCGGGTGTCATTACTGGTCCGGTTTGGTTTGATTTGTTTTTGTTAATGTTCACCTCAGCCAAGGGAAAAAAAAACCAGCCAGCGTTTGTTTCTGCCTGCATGTTGAAGAGTGCATGTGTCCCATCAGAGAAAGCCCCAGTGTGTCTGTTAGCGGTCTGACACTCTGACTCACTGAGAAACTGATACTCCTAAAGGAATGACTGTGGTTACCCTGTCTACTTTCCTACCGCACATACATTCACACAAACACACACACACATAGTCGGGATCTCTCTTGCTCTATTTCTCCGCCGCTCTAACCTACCAACCTCCCTTTTATTCCATTTTCACAACTCTTGCCATACGTCAACCCCCATTCTCCTTTGCACTTTAATCTCAGCACCCTTCCCCCTTGCATTCAGCATTCGTAATCAATGTTATTTATTGTGATAGAGATTAACTCGTCCTAATCGACACAACCCACCCACCCAGAGAGAAACTCGTGAACGTGCCTGTCTCTATTAAGTGCCTCCTAATGAAAATTCAGTGTGTAAGTTGATGACTGGAGCGACTCGATGGGAATGCAACAGAGACAATGATGATGAGGTTGTTGTTGGTTTTTTTATAGCGAGCTAGCATTGATTGGATCCAGGATGCACGGTTGCACGACATGCCAGGTATCGATTGTGAAATAAGAAAACATACGTGCAGCTGGGTTATCGGGCTGCAGCTTAGCAGCCTGTTTTATCCACATAGATGATGTCTTTAGAATCACACATCCTGCTTTTTTTTTTTTTATATAATAAATGTTTTTTTTTTTCCCCTCCCTCTTTCTTCTAAAAGTAAGAACCCACAAGGGACCGGTGAGAGAAGATTGTCACTCATGAGAAAGCTGGTAGGTAGGATTTTAGGATTTCGCTGCCAGTTGGAAGCTTAGGCCAGATGAGTTTCCCAGGAAGATTGGAACACACTCGCACACACACACCTACACAAATGCTCACACATAGATAGACGTCTGTGTGTGTGTGTGTGTGTGTGTGTGTGTGCGCGCACAGACCACTCGAGCTGCCGTCTGACAGTGATTATAAACCCCGGGAATATCTCCCACATGTGGCTTCGCGCAGCTATCGAGAGCTGCATGCTATATGCGACCTAACCTCCCCGATCCTCGGTCTACCGTTGCCATGGTCACAATCGGTAGTTACAACCCCGTCGTCAACCAATCTCATCCCGCTTCCTTCACTCCCACCACTCAGATGTGACATTGTCAGGGACTATTTGGGTTTGCACACACATGTTGGACTACCAGGTCGCAGAGGCACCATAGAACCACCAGGTACCACTTATTGTCAGCAGTACTTCCTTGGCAACTACCACCACATGCATTTCTGCTGCTGAACCTCTTGATTATAGCACGTACTTCAGCTTGTATCAACCCACAAGCCCCGAGAAGTAGCCTCTCCTCTGTGTCTGATAAAAACATATATATTTATAGAAAACCTTGCTAGCTATGCTTTCAGACCTGGCAGGTGAAAAACACAACAGGACTCCATTTAGACAGCGGTAATTTTGTGACGTACTCTAGCTGCTTTCCATTGACTGATGGGCGTCATTGTAGAGTCCAGTTAGACCTGGGTGGTTGTTAAGAACTTAACGACTTGGGTGGTTGTGAAGAACTGACAGGAGAACATGCAGAGATGAAACACCACATGCTCTGAAATGCTGTTTCCCACCGACTTTGCTGTCACGCTACCCCAGGAGACCATTATGTGCTCTGTGAAATGCGGCAAATTCGCACACGAAAGAGGAGGGGAAAAGTGCGGCGTGCTGAATGTTAAAGGTTTTTTTTTATGAGAACCTGCGATGGAGGGATGGAGGTGTTCTCATGGAAAAGGAGACTTTCATGTGGCTGTATCTTCAAAGCAGTGGATCTACTGTTTCTACTGTTTCTGCTTCACCCTTGCCGTTGCTTTGGAGCTGTATCTCCAAAACAGCGGATCTACTGTTTCTGCCGTTTGTGATGTCACTAGGGAAATCATAAGACCTCCTTGAATAATTTTAGGCTCAGAGCACCCTTGTCAGATGTTTCGCCGTGTCTTGGCAGGCTAAATTTTATCTTCCTTGAGGGCCCGTTCAGCAATTAGTTACCATAGTGCAAGAGCTGCACGCACAAGCCTCCTCCATTTAAAATATCATTGAATAGCATCCTTCCTTTACAGCAAGAGCAGTATTTGTTGTGTCATTACTGCACTTCAGACAGTCTGTCTCTTTTATTGTTCATTATGGGAACCAGCTGGTGGATTTGACTCTGAAAACTGTGTTAATCCACAAACTGTTGCATGAATGCCACATTAATGAGCCGCGTTGTTTAGCCTTTATCATCGCACAAATTATTTATTTTTTTATTTTTATTTTTTGAAATTTTCCACTTTAGTGATTATCATCAGCAAGCGAGACAAAGAGATGGAGACACTGACAAGTGAGGCAGCCACCCGCTCGAGCACTCACGATAAAAAGTATTTAATTAGTTTAAAGATAACAGGGGTGATCATGACATCAGCAACTTGGGAAGTTAAGTGTCGTCTTTACTTTCGTCTGTTATTTGATGAATGCCGTGCAAGAACAAAGAACCCCCCCCCACGCCCCTCCACCCCGTCTGATTGTACCATCCTTTTGATTTGGGTCTAATTGGGTGCACGTTAGCCTCTGGTACAACAGATACAACTAATTAGGCTCTTGTGCGTGTAATTAAAACGATGTACCATGGCCAAGCTTCCAGCAGGGTATGTGTTTAACAAAAGCAATTAAGAAATTTATCACCTGGAAAGATCCTTCATCCTTTTTTTTTTATCTGAACATCAGGGCCCGTCTCTGTTTGTTTTTTGAAGACAATGCCAAGCCTGTCCTTTGCCACCATCTCCTGCATCTGAAGCGGACTCGGCGGTGGCTCTGGAGCTGTGAAGAATTAGGTATGATCCTGCGAGGGCCGGCACTTATCAGGAGTGTGCTGATACAGAGGGCTCCGTAACCTCCTCAGAGATTCCTCTTCCTTTCCCCTCACTCTCTTTATATTCTCCACTGTTCCCTCCCTCGCCATTAAGCCCCGTATTAAAGATTCATATGGCACCCACAGTGTATTCAGAATACACTACGCCCCTCCTGCTGTTCCTCCACTTCCTCCTTGTTCATTCTGCCCTCTACCTTCTCCCCTCGCCCCTTTACCCATCCCTCCCTCTCCCACTGTCCCCTCCCCTCCCATATCAGTGAATTCTCACTAATAAGGATACTTAGAGTAAATCCTCCCAACTCCTCTTTCCACGGCGGATTAACGTTCTCACCCTCGGCGAAGAGAACAATCGGCTGAGAGGGGCAAAACAAAAGGGCCTCCTTGTTGATGATGTGTTGTTTTGGATCCCGGAGCTTGTTTTCTGTCTTTCTCACTATCACTCTCTTTTTCTTCTTTCCTCTGGCTGAGACAGACGGTTAGTCATCCTGTCCTACCCGTCTCACCTCTTGCGTTTTTGCTCTTTCTTCTCTCTCCATCTTCCATCCGCGTTTTCACGCTGCCTTGAGCTCTCATTTCTCATTACCAGATACGCCATGCACATATGCCCCTCTGACCACTTATGGATTTGTTTTCCATTAATAAATTCCTAAGTCTGACTGAAGCTAATGCCGTCCTTCAGACCGAACCCAATCTTAACAACTGATACTGGTAATTTATGTCAAAGTAGATACAAGTTCCCTGAGGGCAAAATATCTTTCCCCCTCACTCTCCTCGCCCCTGAATGAAAACCAACAGGAGCGTCAACAAAGTTCATATAAATGATAAATAGAGTTGATGCAAGCATTTATCCCTCCTCTGTCTTAACTCACTCTATCACATGTAGGAACGAGGCAGCTCGCACTAGCCCCACCGGAGTCTTCTCGCAATTAGGCAAGTGCCAGAAAAACACATTAATCTAGCTATTATATCTAGCCTTGTTAATTTATAGTTGGGTTGGAGAAGCTCACTCATTAATTGGCTGTGTTGGATGACACACAGCGAAATTACATTTGCATAGATCATTTTTAAATTGCCACCCAGCATCCAGCTGGGAGGAATGCTGAGAATAAACCCTTTTGGTTTTAAGTGTTTGCTTGTTTGACGGCAGTTTAGTGATGAGAGAGAGCGGGCGTGGAGAAAAAGGTGTCTGAGAGAAGTCGGTGGGAGCTGCAGGGCATTTTTAAGCTGTGCTTTGCGGTAGCCATCTCGCCCACGTCTCCATACAAGCGGAGAAATTGGCTGTACTCAGCAGACCAGGACGGAGATAGCGAATGGCGGGGGCCAGGACCAGGGCCGGGGGGGTGGCAGAGCGGGCACCCAAGCAGGCAGCGAGAGCAGGGCGGCAAGGGGGAGAGTCAATTCCAAAAGGACTCTTGAGTTTCATTCCAAAAATTGAATCGTCAATTTCCATTCAGCCAACCACTCTGCAGGATTGGAAATGAATGAGTGTCAAGGCGCTGGTTGTCCTGGAAATAGAGGTTAGCCCTGGAGTGAAATTCAACAGCGACAGTGTGGGAGGGGATGGGAGGGAGGAGTGGATAAGTGGTAGAGGAGAAAGAAAGGTGGACTGGAATCAAAAGTGAAATTGAACACAGGGCCTGACCTTGGCGTGCTCGGTTTGTGCGATGGCCTGGGTGATAATTCCTCTGGCTCGAGCCGCACAGACTGGCAGCTTTGGTGTGACCGAGTCCGAGAGAAGGGACGGCTGTAATTATCAGCAGAAGGCTCAGGAGATAAAGAGACTGAAATATGGGGTTCACCGGTAGACGTCAGCACTATCTCGCACTCAAACTTTTACGCTTGTCATGGCTGGAGCGCGTGTACGGAGGGAAAGCGGGGGTGTCCACGTCTCGTTCCAAGAGCGTGCTGTGCGCTTCTGTGTTAGCCCCCTGCCAACATAGACTCACACTTTGATGTTTGGCGCCCTCCACCCCGCAAGATCTGAAGTCTGCATGTGACAGAATGTCAGCGCACTCACCTGACATGAAAGACACAGTGGCACCTTTAGAGACGATGTGCAGATGCTATCGCTGACACGCCTCAGCTACGCCACACGACCGGCCCCCTAATGCCACCCTGCTGCTTATCAGGCCATCTGCAACCTGATTAAAGCAGCTTATTTGGAGGCGGCGGGGGGCTAATTCCCTCTGACCTTTTGTGTGTCTGCATTTTTGATTAGAAAGGGTGATCACACAAGGACTGAGCAGTTAATAAAAATAAAAAATAAAAAATCAGAAGTACATTCATCAGATGAGGATTACATGTGTAGGTATGCATTACATCATGCTTGTACCTCACAAAGGCAGAGACTTTAACGCTGGAAAAAAAATCAGTTTTCAGCTAAATTTACTTAAATTAAATAAGTAAGTGTCCTGTTTTTCATAGTGTTAGATTTAGATTGTAATTATGTTATAGTTATGTGTATGACACAAGTCACTTCCATCTATTGATCAACTATTTTATGTATGTACTACTACGAAAATGTAAAAGCTCCAACGTTATAAAGGGAACTCTGGCTATAACTGGGTCCTCAAAGTCCAATTTTCTTTAAATGATCTGTCAGTGCTGTAAGAGTATTTTCAACCTGTCATTATGAACCTGTCTAAGGTGTCATAAAATTCTCAGAAATTAAATTTTTGCGAAAATATTTGAAACAAATTGATTTGCGTTCAAAGCCAGCCGGGTTATTCTTACTATTCTGATGAGAAAATCAGAGGTTAGGACTCAATTATAGACTAAAATGACTTGATAAGAAGGCGATTCCTGCAGGGAGCAAGTGCAGCATAATTTAAAAATGATGATGTAGATAGAGGAAGTGTTCTGATCTTTTACTTCGGTAAAAACTGTAAAAATACTGCAGCACAAGTCAGAGTCAGATACTGAAAATGTAAAAATGTATCAGAAAAAAAAGCATGTTATGCAGAAAAGTGACCTTAAATTAGTATATTTATATAAGCAGATTATTATTATTACCCATGCATTCATTTGAAGCGGGCTTTTACTGCTGTATAGCACGACAACTAATGATTATTTTAATTATGGATTAATCTGGTGACTGAGAAATACTCATAACAATTATCCAGAGCGCAAAACAGCTCAACAGTCCAATCAACAGTCCAAAGCTCAAAAAAATTATATATAAATTAAAATTATCAAGAGGAAAAGCAGCAAATCCTCACATTTGACTTGAACTCGAACTTGTATATACTGTGTAGATCTTTGTATTTTTGTCTGTGAGTAAATCTTAAAGTCGTAACTATGGCTGTCGGGTAAATATAGTGAGGGGAAAGTACCCTATTTCCCTGTAGAATTTAAGTGGTAGATGTATAAAGTGGCACGAAATGTAAACGCATAAGTGCATTTTTTAGGTAGTGGGCTGTACATCGCATGCCACCCCTCAGCACTCGAGGTTTTGATACCGAGCCGGGGGAATAATATCCCTTAGCCTCTAAGTGTACTACAGGTAGCTTTAATGTGTGCATGTTTGTGCGTGTATGTTTGTGTGTGTGTGAAATAGCTCCAGCCTTTTAAAGCGTCTCACTAATACGTAGAGTCCATTTTTACAGGATTACAGGTGGCGGCGGCGGCGGTGGTGGGGGGTGGGGTTGCACTCTACGTGCTGCTCATGCCAATAGGCATCCATCAACAATCACTGCAGCTCCAGCTTACAGCAGCCACCTGGGGAACAGGGCAATCGTGGCTGAGAAAAGGCTGCAGTCTGGAGGAATGGGGAATCTTAGTGATTTTATTTTGGTTGTTGTTGTTGTTGTTGTTGTTGTTGTTGTTGTTCAACACTGTCTGTTGTGATCACAGTGTGTGAGTTTCAGGTGTTGGCATTGGTACTAGAGATGAAACTATTACAGTAGTCAATCACCGTTAATTTAATCAGACATTTCGATAATGACTAATCATTGGTCATGCAAACATTCTCTGGGTCCAGTTCCTCAACGCTTTTAGTCTCTATTATATCTTTATATCTATGAATATTAAATAGTTTGGAGTCTGGGGACTTTTTAGCTGAATAAAACAAGCAATTTGAAGAGAACAGCTTGAGTTCTGGGAAACAGATTTTTAGCTACTTCCCAGAGTAAACAATGAATTTATTAATCAAGAAAATAATCCACATTATGAAGCGATTATGAAAATATTCTTTTAATTGCAGCCAAACTGTCTAGTGTATGAAGATCAGATATATATATATATAATTATTATATATCTATATATCTATATATCTATATCTTATATTATTCGCAGTTCCCAGAGCTTAAGATGTCCTCAAACTGCTTATTTTGTTTGACCAACAGTCCAAAACCACTCCAATCAATGTTATAAAACAGAGAGAATTTGCAGATTGTCACATTTAGAAAAACTGGAACCAGCAAATGTTTGGCCATTTTCTGCTTTATGAGTGATTTTCCAAATCGCTTGCATTTTATTTGTGTAGCCCGAAGTCACAAATTTGCCTGACGGTTTCACAGTCAGCCCAGCATATGACACCCTCTGTGTTTAGATTCAGATAAGGAAATAAATGAATCTCCATTTTCTCCAAATTTATCATTTGACTAGCAGTTTGAGCGCTCACCCACACACGCACACGCGCACACACAGCACATCCTGTTTCTTATTTCTCTTCCCTCTCAAGAGTTACGTACAAAATAACACTTTTCTTTTCTCGCACACAAACACCCCCTCTACCTGTCAGGCAGCCTGAACACTTTGGTCGTAGCAGGGACACCACGAGGGAGTGGAGGGAGGCTGGCAGCCTGAGTGGCAGCACCGCTGATCATCTCTACAATTTCAAACTTAATTAACCTGGGCGTCGCGCCACACGTCCTCCGGCCCGTCAACGGTGAGCGCCGGCTCACTATCTCCTCGGAGATCTGCGGTGGTGACAGGCTGAGAAAAGACGAGGAAAAGGGGCGAGACGAAACAGATGGGAACTTGTACCACGAGCATAATATAGCTTAACCTGCTATTAAAGGATAATTCCAGTGTGTCACAACTTCAGTCTTGTTTTCATACTTTCTGGCCGTCATTTTCTAGCAGTTATGACGACATTGTACTCGCCAAAGTAACTGCTGAGGTCTAGGAGGATGGAAAGCTGGCAGTCAGATTGTAAAGATTTAGCAAAAGCATTTTATTTGGAGGTAAAGGCGAAAGTGGCGCTCCTGAAGTGTTCGTAATAATCAGAGAAAAATGTGGAGAACACCTCTTGTAAATCAAAGCTGAACCAGAAAGTCTATAAACTGTGATGGGATGTTTACTTGAATCACCGCAGGTAACGATTTAACCATTCACCTTTTGTGTCTCTTCCAAAGAAGAGCATTGACAGGCCATCATGGGGATTGTTTGTCTGAAGCTTCTTGCGTCATTGAACTTCTCCCTAGTGACATTTTCCTCACCGATTGATCTGCTAGTAATTAATTGCTTAAGGATTAAAATTTTTGTCTGAAAGTCTTAATGACAGCCCAAAGTAATCAACAGCCCAGAAGATACTCAGTTTACCAGCAAATACTCATATTCAAGAGGCTGGAAGCAATTTATTGCTGCAGCTTTAGTGATGCTGTCACATACTTGAACAAATACCGTGACGACTGACTCTCAAGTTGTAAACTCTTGTTGAGTTAAAACCAGCGTCTACATGTACACAAGTGTTATTTACAAACTGCATATGAATATGACTCAGTTACTAAATAACCCTCTGCAGTTTAGCGCACCAAACCCTTAAACAAAATCTCACGTTTGGGCCCGGCTCTGAAAACATGGAAGTGCAGAGTCAACCATCTCAACAGTAGGCTGTGGAGGTCTGTGTACCCACAAGGGCCTGCGCTGTATTCCCACAACCGGGGGAAGGAATTTAAAAATACCTCAGCTTTGCTGTTTCTCATGCAAAGAGGGAGAGAACCAAGACAGAAGATTGATCTCTGACAGCCTGCTCTCGTTTTCGTTCTCGTTTTTGCTTCTCTCTCTCACCGTTAAGAAAATCCTCTCTCTCTTTCTCACGTTTCATACTTCCTCCTATCCCCCACCCCTTCTTCCCATGTTCTCCCCTCCTCCTCCGTCGTCCTGTCTATCTAGCCGTCTCGTTTAAGTCAGTGA
Organism: Larimichthys crocea; assembly: GCF_000972845.2. Taxonomy (NCBI): domain Eukaryota; kingdom Metazoa; phylum Chordata; class Actinopteri; family Sciaenidae; genus Larimichthys; species Larimichthys crocea. The sequence continues at coordinate 12,104,635 of NC_040031.1, forward strand.
CATTTGATGTGAAGTGGCGCAGGCCCGAGAGCTTACAGCCACTGACTCATAAAAACACACATGCGCACAGAGGACTCGATGTGGAGGGAAAGGTCAAGCCTACTCTCCGAGGGCCTAATCACCCACTCTCATTGAGTGGCTCGCTCACTCAGTCACACATGATTGAGTGTGTGCGTGTGCGTGCATGTGTGATCACGGGCGTGACTTTGTCGGCGCATGTGCGCGAACGAAGTGTGAGGAGGCATAGATTGCGCGTCTAGACCGGTGATTGGTGTGTGTGTGTGTGTGTTAAAGTGCATTTATCAGAAAATGTCCACTCCTGACTTGTGAACGTACGATTAGCAGATGACCGCTTTAGGTCAGGTGACACACATTACAAATGTGCATGCAAACGCACGTGCACAATCCACTTCCCTGAACATGTGGTGTAATCAGCAGACTTATCGGAGGAACTGTGGGGCTGTAACAGGCTCATTAACTTCTCCCTGAGCCTTTTTTAGAGATGGAATTGGCCGAGACGAGTGGGCCACACTTCTCTCTACCCCCTCTTTAATACAGTCTATTCTCCACTCAGTTTTTGTGGTAAGTGATTGCACGCGTGTGCATGTATGCATGACGTTCCTCTTTACCTCAGACCTCCTCCTCCTCATCCTCCTCCCTCGTGTTTCTGTTCTTACTCCCTCATTAGCGGGACCTTCACTGCCGCCCATCCTTGCTTGGTTTAGAGCAGCCCCTGGCAGAGCAGGGGCAGCGGGGATTAAGTATTAAAGAGCCTCAGCTGCTCTGCGGTTCCTGTAGCTCAACGTACGGCCACCGAGGCCCCGATAATGGTGTTTGTTTAGCTATTAGTCAGGCCCTGCTTAGCAGCTCTCTCCCCTCCGGCTGCAGAAACACCGATAGATGATGGATGAAGATTGTAAGGGCTGGCGGATGGAGGGATGAGCGTCGTGAAGTGGTTTCAATAGCATCAAGAACATTTTGGTGAACGCGTGTGACAGGGAAGTGGCGAAGGGAGTTCAAGCAACTGTTTGATTATTAATATTTGCGAGGGATGGAGTAAGTTCGAAGGTGTCGAGCTTTTTGTGTGGAGGCATACACGCGTTATATCAGTCTCCCCTTCCTGTGATTAGTTCTCGTTGTCCAAATAATTAAAAAAAGCAGCTCAGTCTATTTCCTTCTGCACGGCCGGCGGAAACTACTGCTTCTCGCCGAAACCCATTTCATTTTATGAGGTATTTTTTTGCAGCTAATTTAGCCATCGCCTTTTAAGCTCTAAACGTGACCTTTTCCGCCGTATGCCGAGGGGAGCCGGCTAATCTTTAGGCCATTACCTGATGGCTGTTAGTCATTACCAAAAGCTAGAATCGTTCCGGGGGCCTCAGCCGACGCTTATATCCAAACCATTACAATGCTCAGTCACCATCCAGACTCTGACTCATCTTGACAAGTGACAGGCACCTGCCATCTCGCACAAAAGACCTATTGAGAGTCAGTCGGCAACATGCCTGCGATTGCCCTCCCTCCGTTCCTGTCTCTCGATCATCTCTCATCCCTTTCCTGAGGTTACCTCAGTCTCTCCGTCAGTTCTCTGAAGTCTGACTAGAGCGCGAGCAGCGAGAGATGTTCCGTCTATACACCTTCCTCGACTGTGTTTTAAGGAATAGTTCATGGACTTTTGGGAATGCGTTAATTTGCTTTTGTTACAGGAGTGAGATGACAAGTGAAAAGAGCGAAAAGTATGACTCCCAGCTCGATTAAAGCTCATAAATTAACATGTTGCGTCTCATTTGTCTGCACATAACAGAAATGTGTGCTTGAGGGGGAGTTCCTTGGAGCTATTTCTTGACGGGTATAGCCCAGTGTGCTGCTGTCACAGCATGTGCCTTTACACATCAGTAACTATGTTACATTTGGCTTCCACCGGTAAGGTGATTCTTCAGTCATGTAAACAGAAATCCTGATCAGGGTAGCAGGGATCAGGGAGATTTTTGTGTAAAATCTGATTTCCCCAGGCGTCCTGGTAGCTCACCAAGTAGAGCGTGCGCCCAATATACAAAAAGGCCACGGCCCTTTGCTGCACGTCATCCTCTCTCTCTTTCTACCAGCTTTCCTGTCTCTCTATATGCAATAAAGGTATAAACCCCCCCTCAAAATAGCATATAAATCCCTGATTTCCCCAGCTAGATTTCTTCTGGCACAGGTTTTCTTTTTTTCTTTTGTCAAAGCCCACATGTGCACGACAAAGACTTCAGACATCCGAGCAGAGCAGGTGTATGAAAGAAAGCACAGATAATTACAGGGTGTTGCAGCCTCGTATTTAAAACACTTTGCAAAAACCTGAAACACAAAGTGTCCTCAAGAAGGCTAAAAAAACGTCTGCTCCAAACACAAAGCTGAGCTCAGCGTCAGCGTCTTCTACCCTTACAGCTGAACTGAAGTAAGAGATGCTTCCAAAGTAAAGTCAGCGGTGGGAAAGAAGTCTGATTACCGACCTGCTGTGTGCAAACGGTAACCGCTCACAGACAGTCTCATAACCAAAGATTCTGCAGCACAAGGCAGACAGACAAACAAATTGTAAAATGGATAAGCATATTGTTGGGGTTTTTTTGTTCGTGTTTGTTGACTGATTAAACAAACAAGATGCAACGTATTAATGACAGAGCTTTGGAGGTGTTGGTATAGCTGTATTCCTCTCACGTCAGACAGAACCGGGCCGGCTGTCCCTCTCTGCTTTCCAGTGTTTACGTTGAGCTCAATGCATCCCGACTCCGCCGCAGCACTGAACACACAGACACGAGGTTGATATCAATCTTCTCATCTCACTCTCGAAAAAAGAAAGCAATTAAGCATACATTAACTATTCCTTTAAGGCCAAAGCTTCTCTCAACACACAGTGGTTTTATCTCCTCGTCCACCGTTGGAGAGTTTTCATGTGAATTCCCGTAAGAGGGCAGGCGAGCAATCAGTCACCATAAGAATCAGTATTCCCCTTGAAACCAAACTAAAGCTGGGCACTGAGACTAAACCACATTACAAGATACCTTCATGGCTCATTGGCGTTTATGCTGGTGAAGTGAAATCATTATAGCCAATAAGGTGTGTAATGGATTCCTTCCCAGCAGTCAGTCTGCCTGCCTGACTTCTTAATTGTGGCTGCATGTGTGTTGGAACGTGAGCGCGTGCGCTTGTATGTAAGTGGAGGGTGAGCGTACGTCGAGAGCATGGGTTCGCCTCAGGGCGGTGTACGGATTAGAGAGGCTGCCCTCCAACCAGAGGAAGAATGGATTTAAATCGCTCCATGCGAGCAAGCAATCCAAGCCTGCTGAAGTGCCCTTGAGCAAGACAATGAATCATTACCTGTTCTTAAAAAAAAAAAAAAGAAAAGAAAAAGCCTGAACTCTAACAGGAACCAGAGAGAGAGAGAGAGAGAATACATTTCTTTGCAGCCATCAATCGAGGTGACATGCAGAGATTAGTTTCTCGAACGGTTAGTCGATTAAGCAATTAGTCGATGGGCAGAAAATTGATCAGCAGCAATTTTTGGCAATCATCAATCATTTAAGTCTCTCATGAAGCAAAAAAAATTACAAACATTTGCTGGTTCAGGTTCTAAAATGTGAAGATTTGCAGCACTTTTATTGTTAGAAATGAAATACATTTGGATTTTCAACTGTTGGTCAGACAAAACAAACCAATTTAGCCCCCGAAAGGCATTTCTCGAACATTCATAGATAATATTTAGGGATTAATAAATAAAAACATTCATACGTAAATGAAAAGAACCTTTAGTTGCAGCCTTAGTTGTGGTTGTGTGCAGCATTTTTCATATGCATGCACAGTGTTGGATCTCAGATGCACATCAGCGGCGAGCGAGTCGAGTTGATTAGTGCGCTTGTATGCATGCCTGCCCCTACAACTGTTTGTGTGTATTAGCAACCGTCTGGACGGGGAACGGCGATGTCGGAGGAGCCATTGGCTCCTGAAAGTAGCTCTTCTCCACCAGGCCAGGCCGTTTAATCAGGTTCCCCACATCCGCCAGCTGTGTCCACACAGCAAACAGCCACTCTGTCTCATTGGAGAGCTGCAACATCCAGCTGGGGGTGAGAGAGGCCAGTTAGCATTGGGAGATCAGCCCAAGCTGCCGCTGCCCAGAGACAGAGAGAGGTTGCATTTGTGTGTTTGTTTGAGAAACAAACAGGGATTGAGAGATTACAAGAGACACCGAGGGTCGGCTGCTGAGAAAGGTATAAAGCAGAAAAGTTTGGGAGGGAGTGTGTCTATGCGAGTGTGTATCTTTGCCCAGAAAAACATTTAAAAAGTGTAGTTTGTTTGTGTGTGTGTGTGTGTGTGTGTGTGTCTGCAGAGAGGGGGGTCTGTAGTTTTGCATTCTCGCTGTTCAAGTGTCCAGCTGGCAGAGGGGAGATAACAGGGAAAAGGCCTTGAAAATGGTGACGGAGCGGTAAACAGACACACAAACAGCCTATCAGTCCTAATGAGGAAAAGTGCTGTGCCTAAAAGGATGGTGGTGGTGGTGGTGGAGGAGGGGTGGGTGGGTTATGCTCGCACCCCTGACTTCGTGGTCATACATCAAAACAGACACAACATACACAAGAGGGCGACACTCGAGCACACGGGCGTGAGAATTGGGACACAAACACACACACACACACTCACGGTCTAATCGGAGAGCAAAGTGTGATTCACTCGCTGCTTGGGTCACGGGCCAACTTTAAAGGTGTTAGCATATTTAGGCCAAAGCAGCTGGATCCCACTGAAATGGACCGGGTCCCCCATCAATCCCCCCACCCCACCCCCCAGTGCCTGGTGCCCTGAATACAATGGCTGGGCTGGCTGCTTTGGTGAACGTGGTTCTCCCTAGTCAGTCAAATTGAAATAAATGAACTGCCAACCCTGACGGCAGGGTAATTGTTCATATGGAAATTGGATTGCCGTCGTCACACCAGCCCTCCCCAGTGCAACTCACGAAACAATTTCACCGTAAGGATGGGACAAGAGCGTTTGCATGTCAGGAAAAAAAGAAAAGCGAGATGGGAGACACGCAGAGAAAGAAAGAGTCTCCCACTTCATGTTTCATCTTAACAATGCCGCTTGTTCTCCCTATCCTTCCACCGATAGCGGCGGGAAAATAAAGGACAAGGACCCGCCCCTCATTTCCGGCTCCTTGTATGCCGTATGTCATATTGCCTTGTACACACTTTATCAAGCCTTTTTCAGTACCCTACACACACACACACACACACAGACATGGCAAGATTGGCTTCAGGGCATTAACCCCTCGCTCACCTCCTTCTCCATCCCCACGACGCCGTCCAGCCCCCGGGCCTCGGGGGACATGCGAGTAATTTAATAGCAGCTCACTTTTATCAGTGTATAACACTGAAAGCGGCTTCAGTGTGGAGTTAACCCCCCTACATACACACACACACACACACACACACACACACACACGCACGCATCAATGTCAGACCACGGCATCTGTCAAAGCCAGCTCTCCGATAAGGAAAGTGCTGAATATGAATGTTCACGGTATGGGGTGATATCCTATTATGTTTTCGGGGTAGGGTGTCTGTTTTTTTATTTATTATATCGGTTTCCTTTCCGTATCTCTTTTAATGAGTGAGAGGCGCACTCACGCTGGTTCAAAACTTGCCAGGTCAGCAGTTGAGGACGTGTGTGTGTGTGTGTGTGTGTGTGTGTGTGTGTGTTTTGTATTCCCCACTCTCTCCTTCCTGATCTGTTGCACCCTTGCGCAAACACGCTCGCACACTTCCTCCTGGCGCGCGGCGTCCCAGAAAACGCGGCGAGAGGATTGGCGAGAGGTGTGCGGACTGCCGTGCCCGGGCTTTAGTGCCCCGGTGTCAAAGAAACACAGCGTGGCAGTTTTAGGAGAAGAGTGTCTCTGTGTGGTCGGAGCGGGATTACCTTGTCAGCACTTCAAGCTGCGCCGGTGCACGTCTTAGTACGGTGCGCACATATATCTCTAAGCCTATCGGTCTGTGTGTGCACACCTGCTATTTTTCAATTATCTTTCATTTTTCCAGTGCTGGGAGCTTCTTTTCCTGTCCACACATGTCCTAACTCGTAGAGGGCGGGTGAAAGAGATGGCGCCAAGGTAGCCCCCCCCAAGAAAGTCAACAAGGAGACACACCTTCAGATGTTATTTTCAAGCCTGTGCATGTTGCACCTCAACAGTTTTTCTGTTAATATTTATTTTCCCTCTGATTACACAAATAAAGTAAAAGTTGAATATAATGAATGACTTCGATAAACCATTAGAGTTAATTCATTAAATGATTGCATCATTGTTCAAAATGGTGCGACATTTGGAGCTGATTCATCTGCATCTTACTACATTAGTAATTTATTAGTCTATAAAACCGAGCCATTACAAGCACCGCTTAAAGGCTTGTTTGCTGAACTGACAACTTTCCGATCCATGTCAGGCGTTGTCACAAAGATATTTTAGCCTAGTTTGTAGTCATAGTAACAGTAAGTTGTAATGCAAGTCAGACAGTTTCCATTTTTTTTCCAGTAAAATGTTCGTAGAAATGCAGATTTTTCTCTCCAGACGGCAAACGTGTTCTGCTAGAGTGAAGATATCTGTCTGGTTGGCTTGTCAGCCGTGTTAATTTTATGTTAATTTACCCAGAATTCATAGCAAATGAGTCATATTTAGGACAGTGAAGAACTATCTGTTGCTTTGATGACAGACGACTCCAGATAAACGCCTAAATTCATCTTGGTGTGGGCATTGTGGGAGTATATCTTTGTGGACTCGGTCCCTGTTGTGTCCACTGACAGTATAAATAATGGACGGCACATGCGTGACGTCAAATAGGTTTCTGAAGAGCGGTTTGTTGGCAGTCCTGCCTCCGGGCCAATCTAAAAAATGAAGACGTGGATCATCGGCTGTGGGCCGAATTACGCCTGGGTGCTCAAACAAACCATCTTTAAATCCGCTATAGAGACCAAAACCTTTTTTTTTTTTTTTACCAGGCTGTAAACATGTTTATTTCTGTTGTGTAATTGGGTATTTTAATATTGGAGCTTAAGGAGATCGACTTGTTTTGGAGCCAGCCTCGAGTGGCTGCTCAAGGAGCTGCAGTTTTTGGCACTTACTTGCGGGATTCACTTCACAGCCATCGAGGTTGCCGCTTGGTTGTTTGCACAGTCAACCAACCTTTTGCATTCAATGATATATTGTCCTCCAACAGGTTTCTAATGAGGACGTATGTTCACTATAGTGATTCTGTGTTCAGTTGCTCCAGAAAAACACACATTTACTGTAACAGAAGTGAAAGTGTGCACAGGAGTTCTTTGAGATTTCTAATTTGAGGTCAGTTCAGTGACGACAATCAGGCCGTTTTTAATTCATCAGTGGTGTCTCACATTTTTCAAACGTGCCAGCTTCATTAGCACACGATGCGTTTCATTATTATTTATCTCAGGCCATTGGAGGCTTCATTAGCTGCGGGCTGATGCAGCATGCAGTCTCTAAATTTAGCAGCCTTTTTTATTTATTCAGAGAACAGCCACGTGTTGGATGGCATGCCCTGTTGCCATGTTCTCTCAGATCAGCTCGGAGACATGTCGAGAAAAAAGAGAGGTGGGCTGGCCTGCGGAGAGATGGGCCTCATTCCACCTGTGTCACCCCCACCAGACGTCTGCCTCTCTTCAGCTCTTTGAAGCCTCTTTAATTCCAGCGTTCAGGATTAAGCCCATGAAAAAAGGATGAAAAGTGATAGAGCGACAGAAGGAGACATCCTAGGAGAGAACAGCCGCCTTTGAAATATGCTAAGAATTTCGTTTGCACTGACCCACAATGCAGCATCTGAGGGAATTTTTTTTCTTCTTCTTTTTGGGGGATGGCTATAGGATTTGCATGAAAAGGACTCTTTGAAGCCATGGATGTAAGTGAAACTAGATTTTTTTTAAAAATCCAAAATGAGTGCCCCGAGACATTGTTCTTACATTGTGCATTACAGGCTGCAAAAGTTGCTTTGTCACAGCGTGTTTGATTGCAAGGACTCGAGTAATTTTCTTGTCACAGAAACCATTGACATAATCCACCTTTTGTGGAGTCTCTCTGTGCGGTCTGCATCACGGCCGAGTGAATGGCTAAAAATATGGATATTAGAGTTTTTAGTGGATTCAGCGGGGCGGTCATGCTTCAATTACTGTCCATATTTACAATCGCACACAATATTTAGACAGTATGGGCTTTCTAGTTGTGTACAAAAACAGAAAAGAAAAAAAATCAGTACCATTAAGCAAACATCTGTTTAATTTCAGACATTTTGTTGATGCACAGACCTACAGTAGGTTTGATTTGTATGTCCACGAGCAGCTGATTAGTTACGAAACACTGGATTTTCCTGCCAAGGTCATAAGACTGCCTGAACCTGTTTAGTCAAAAATATTTAACCATTAACGGACTGAGGTAACAGCTGGTCGTGAGAAAACAAAGTCCAGCTAAGGATTAAAAACATGTCTACAAATTGAGAAGTAACGATGATGATACTAAAATCTGCATTAATGTGCAAAACGTAGAAAACAGACACAGGTGGAACATTTTAAAAGTAATAATAAGAGGCTTAATCGAGGAAGTTGGTGGATAACAATAATAAGATGCAGTTCACCTTCACATGTTCACCTCCTCCTCAGTGTCAAACAATGAGCACAAAAAGTAGATAGCAGTGCACACCAGCGTATTGTGGCTTACATTGATTATTTGTCGTTCATGCCTAAAGTTAAAAATCCATCTGCATTCTCGCTCTAGCATCTTACAAGTTGTTGTCGAAAAGCAGCCCTGCCCTAAGTCGGGCTTTGTGAAGCTCACTTTAACAGAGATAACTTTATTACATTGAGTCAGCCTCATAAGGGCTTTTTTTCTTCTTCTTCTTTCTGTCTGTCTGTCTGAACATTTTTGCAATTTTCCACCACTCTTTGTCAGTGCAGCTCGACTGTGTTTTGTTTATGTCGTCAACATTTCGAAGGTCGCAAAAACATTTTTGCAGTTTATGCAGTTTTTGGGCCGATGCTTCTTTGAAAACTCGAGCATAAAAGTGAGTTAATCTGGCACTTTTTTTTTAAAGCTGACACATCCTTGTAATTGTCATTCGATTTTGTCAGTGGATCTCTGTTATTTGGAGTGTTGTCAATTCACATATTGTTCCTTTTTATTTTGTCCACCCCTGTAGGGTACATCTGTATTCAAGAATCTCCTCCTCTTAGTTAAATCTTGACAAAATGCTGACTACCCCCCTCCCACTTAATTAAAGCTGTATAAACCACACACATTTATGTCCTGAATAAGCACAGACAGAGATTTTATTGCACCATTTCAATTTTTAATTGAAATATTTAAGGCTATGAATTGAAAAGGGCATGATGATTTTTTTTTTGCAGTGAAATTGGTTGGAAAATGTGAGGAAAAATAAAATCATCAAACTGAGTAGTGGGTGATTAAATGCAAGTGGGAGTTGCCAGTGAAATTAAAAGGTCCTCCCCCCCCTGGGCAAATGTCTAATCAGTGGGCTCCCCACTTAGTCTAACAAGGGAGAGCAGGCTGACATAATAAAACAGAGCTTCCTCAAAGTTTCATTGGAGGTTTTCAATTTGATAAATGCGCCCGTGGACCTGAATGACAAAGTGAAACGAGAAGGAGGATGCTATTGAGAGAGTGCAAGCTTGAAACCGCACGCCAACATGGACGCACATTTGCTGTGTAGGCAATAGCTGCTTGGAAGCCACCTGCAGTTCCATATTTACCACAGCCTGGGCAAACAGCAGTGAGCAAGGACTCCACAGGCACACCTGCTGTTAGCCCGGTATACGATGCTGTCTGTAATTTTACAGGGAATATTGTGTGATCATGTTTCCCGTGACAAAACAGTGTACTTCCTGAGAGCTTTGTGCCTGGAGGTGTTGTTGAAGAGAGAGGAGGGGGGGAAAAGTGCAAATGAAGTTGGAGCAGAGCCAGGTTTTTTAAATAGGATTTTATTGTGTTATGGTTTAAGATCTAGCTCTTGGCCTTAATCTTTCTTTACCCCCCTACTCACAGCAGTTTTATTTTTTCACCAGCGATCATTTTGCGATATTGAATAATCCAAAATATCGCGCTTTATAGAAGTGGAGCAGGATGTTGAGTCATGCACAAACAGCCAAGTTTTTTTTATAGTTTTATCCCAATAACCTAAATGTCTTGATATGCTTCACATGTAGTCTCCTCGGAAGAGTCAGTACACCCAAATCAAACATATTTCATTTATCTAAAAATCTGTGTGTTTTCTGCCTCAGGGATGGAGATGAATGGAGTTGTATTTGTGGCGTTTAAAGAATTAAAGAAAAAAATTACGTTTTAAAGAATTCAACAGCAGCACAAGTGCCAGGCACTCTTGGCAATCCACACACGGCAAAGAGAGTTTGTTGTTATATTATAAAATGTTTCAGTGCTTTTAACACCAGATTCGACTCAATTGGTTTGGAGTGGTTTCAGAAACTTCAGAGACAGACATCTCAAATCTTCGCCAAATAAAATCTAATTACCCGCGTGGCTACAACGCTAAAAGTAACTGTGAAAACATGTTTTGGCTCCAGCCGCCTGTGACCCTGTAATGGATGTTCAGTCGTAGATAATGGATGGACCTTTTTTTTCTTTCTCAAAATTAAATGAAAAGATCAATAGCACTCTCACATCTGTACAGTAAATCAGCAGCTGGAACTGTGAGGAAGTCTGAAGATCTGTAAAACTCAATGATTTCCATCAAAATTAAACACATCTTACAAACACTTATTTGTTGAATCCGTACAGGAAAACAAGTGCTAAACTACGCTAAGTCAGCCGTCTCCTCATTACAGCCTTAAAAAAACAAGCTGTATCGATCTTGTCATGCAACTTTCAGCAGGAGAGCTAATAAGGTTATTTCACAAAATGTCAGTCTCAACCTTCATGATTGTGCCGTCTCGCTGCAGACCGTTCACCTGACCATTAGACCCCATGTGTGTGTGTGTGTTTAGTGCCGTACGTTAACCACATGCCCACTCTACACTGCAGTTTCATGCCCCCGATGGTTGATGTACATTTCCGTGTGCATTTAACACTATCAATAATGAAACGCCTCTCCCCGTTCTGTTCTGTCTGTTCTCTCCAGAGATGGCGAGCTGGGTCTCCCTCCTCCTCTTTCTCTTCTGCAAGTCAGTCGCACGAGCCCAGGAGAGCAACAACATCCTGGAGTACACCTCCGAGACCCCCATCAACAATGTGGTCCAGGACCCCCAGACTGGTCGCATCTACCTAGGGGCGGTCAACACAATCTTCCAGCTGGGAGCATCACTTAAACTGCAGGCTCGTGCTGAGACGGGACCCCAAGAGGACGCCCGGACCTGTACGCCTCCTGCTTCTGCATGCCAGGACACAAAGCCCATGCCCAACCTCAACAAGCTTCTGCTGGTCCATCCCTCCAACGGTACCCTCATAGTCTGCGGCAGCCGTTACCGGGGCATCTGCTCCCTACGCAACCTGACAAACGTGGAAGAGCAGGTGTATTACAGGGACAGTAATGGAGAAAGGACTTACGTGGCTAGCATAGAGGATAATGTAAATGTGGTGGGCGTCATGTCCACCTACATAAGAGAGGGGCACACCTTCAGTGTGTTTCTTGTTGGGAAAGGCTACGGAAGCCTGGACAGTACAAAACTCATCAGCACACGAATCCTTCAGGATTTCCGTGAATGGGTTGTGTTTGAGAGCATCATTGAGGCATCAACGGTGCAGACAACGCCGTTTGTCCCCAAGTACCTGCATGACTTCCGCCTTGCCTTCAAAGAGGATGGTTTTGTTTATTTCCTCTTTTCAAGAACACTCGATGGGACGGATAATAAGAACCTGACCTTTGTGTCTCGTCTTTGCGAAGACGACCACCATTACTATTCCCACACAGAGCTCCAGTTAAATTGCGGCCAAAATAACCGATACAACAAAGTCCAAGCTGCGTATGTGGCGTCTCCAGGAACAGAGCTTGCACGTGTCATGACTGACTCGGGTAAGTATGAGAACAAGGTTCTGTTCATGGTGGCGAGCTCAGACGAGGACGACAACGACTCTGCTCTCTGCATGTACCCCCTCAACTTGATCAACGAGCGGCTGGTCGATATCATCAGCGCCTGCTACAGCGACTCGGGGAAGATCGGTGGGTTTCCCGCTGTGGACATCCCCTATTCGTCTAAAACAGACGAATTCTGCACGTCGCGAATTGCGGTAAGTGCTTCTGTCTTGTCGGCTGATTTGAAGTTTTAAGAAATCTGTTTGAAATAAATGGGATGGGATACGTTTTGAAGAATTCCCTTTGCAGTTATCAATAATGCATAAATGTGTCACAGTTTACTCTAATGTCTCGGTGTTTACTTTGTTCTGATTTTGTATTGTTCTCTCAAAAGCTCTCGTTTTGCCTCACACGTTGTCCGCCCGATCCCCCAATTCCCTCAACTCATCACCAGAATAATACCATAAAGCAGCAATAGGCAAATAGTGGGTCACGGGCCAAATCAGGCCCTGTAGCAACGTATTTGTCCCTGTGATGAAAGCTGAAGTTTTCTCTTTTTGTTGCTGCCGTCAAAAGTAGATAAAGGATGGGACCATCCCCATATGAAGAGAGGCTTGCTACTGTGTGTACTGTGCCATTTAAACAGCACATGGTGCTCAAATAAACAGACTCCAACAGAAATTGCCTATATTATCAACAGCACATTCTTCAAACTATAAATGAAGCAGGCCACTATTCATCATGAGTGGATGTCCTATCAATTAAATGTCTCATAGCGCAGCACAGAACATATATTTGCAAATAAGTCTTTTTTTTGTTGTTGTTGTTGCTAAATGAGTATTTAGGAACTCTGTTATCATAGAAATTACCAAACCAGAACATATGGCCAACATTTCCATTGCAGACGTCAAACACTGGATTAAAGGACACACAATTTGTCGTCATATTTTTGTTTCTTCCTTTTACAGAAGGATACGTTGGAACAATTCAAGTGTGGTGCAGACTTTCTGCCTTCCCCTCTGGCCAGCAAGCCGAAATTTGCCTTACAGGCAGATACAGTGTTGACCAGGCAGGGCCTTCTGACTGCAGTGGCTGTCGCTGTGGAGAATGAGCACACCATTGCCTTCTTGGGGAATAACCAGGGGGAAGTCTTGAAGGTGGACTGTTGCTTTCCTTTGATTGAGTCCTTTTAGCCTTTTAGCCTTTTTACCTAAGGGGAGCCAAGACTTTGTGTCTGACAGAGCTACTTTCTGTTTTTCTGTCTAGGTACACTTAACCGCTGAGGCACATGTGTACAGCAAGGCTCCTGGCGACACCATGGGAGAGAAGGTCAACAAGAACCTTTTCTTTGACCTCAGTCAAAGCCACCTCTACATTACCACAGAGAAAAAGGTGTGTATGTAACATATCATCTATAACATGTGTCTACACAGGAGGAGCTCAGGCGCATACCCAATATACGATCCCGGTAGTCACGTAGAAAACATAAGAAATTAGACATGTAGCCTAAAAATAAAACTGCTTTGGGTCACAAGTTCAACGTGAGCTGCCTGCGTGATTAAAATTTGAGGATAGAACATCCGTGACAGGCAGACAGCTGAAAAACATGACTGAAACACCTCCTGCGTAGACGTGGTGAAACAGTTCTCATTAGCTCCTCTCTGTTATTGACAACTCTATCACAGGAAGAGAGAAACCGTTCGACTAGTTTTTAACACAAAGGAAGTCTCACTTGCAAGGAAGGGAGCAAATGACCCAAGTTTTAGTAGATAAAAGTTTAAATGACTCGCTCAGTATTACTCTTGCGATCTATATGTCTCACAAACCAAAGTGTCTGTCCTGAATCCATAATACGATGATATGTTTTTGACCTCATATCTGCTCAGTATGGCATGTGGGATAAGGAGGAACTCTCTTTCAGTTAAGGCAGCAAGAATAAACTTTCGTTTTGTGCGTTGATTCTGATCCCCGTGGACAAAAGCGTTAGTGTTTCCACTGTCTCGTCTCTGCTTTCAAAGGGGAATCCGATCGAACTTGACCCGGTGGCAGACATTAAGAATAACTGTAGCCAATCTTCTCACCAACTGTCTTGTTTATGTAGGTCATAAAGGGACAATAGTATTGACTTAAAGCTGGTTCATCAGTTTAAGACTCCCTTGTTGTATGTGTAGTGTCAAAACACTCATAGTTCACATTGAAGTATTATCTTGTCAGGACTTTTCCAGAATCTTATATTATTACATATGTTACATTATTGGATTATTACTGCAGATGTATTTACATGTAAGCAGCAGTTTAATATTGTTTAGGTGTACAAACTTAATACACCGTTGGGTAGTTTAATCTAATATTTTCTAAGATGTACCATATGTAGCCAGATAATAAGACCGCTTTTAATTAAATTTGACCCTATTCAGCCTGATTGAGTTGGCGACCAGTAAATATTAAGTAGAATAAACATTTAGGATGTAGACGGTGGGAATTGCTTTTAATTAACTGACCATGGGGAGCAGACAAAGGGAGAACATGTGCTGTGATGGGACTTGTTTTTACACCTGCAACAAACCAGGGAACATTTGTAGCCGTACTTTAAATGCCTCATATTTCGTGCACTTTCCCACCCCCTAAGGTGCACAGTCTGATCGTATTTCATGTTGTAATGCTTCAGATCACCAAGGTGCCGGTGCAGACGTGCCTCCAAATGAAAGACTGCCAATCATGCGTGGAACTGAAGGACCCGTACTGTGGCTGGTGTGTCCTGGAGGGCAGGTGAGGATCACACACACACATCTACACATCTACACACTCACTTATAAATGCATGCACACAGCAACAGACCAACAGCCACACATGCAATTCCATCTGTAAAACACAGCAGGGTATTTGTTCAGTGTTTTATTGCGGACACTTTTGGTACCCTTCGGTGTTTATATTCCATCTCCCGTTGTCCGTGCAGCCGTAAGGAATTAAAGCTGTTTGTCAGCCTCATGCAGCGATTGCAGTCTGTGCAATTTACTCTCATCAGCCTATATTTATCAGGGTCTGGAGGGTAGAAGAGGTGGTATGTATCATGCATTTTACAGTGTTGGGATCAGGAACAAGAAAAAAGCAGAAAAGCAGTTGTCTCCTTCTGGAAGTACTTTAGAGTTTCAACGACTGGTTGATTGATAGGAAATGACTTAACTGTGTGAATGTGGTATTTGTTCTGTCTCACGTTCTAGTAATCTGTGTGTCTTCAGGTTTTGGACTTGTTAGTCACACAAAAGAAGACTTTGATGACAAACTGCATCCTTTAAATGGCAATCAGTGAATCGAGAAAATAAATAGATAATAAAAAGAATCCTCATTTGCAACCCTACTTATATTGTTTGCCTTTTTCTCTCCACTTGTTCTTCGAGAAAACGGTTGGAACCATATTATTTTCCGCTGAAATCTGATGATAAATTATACCGTGTGCTCTGCTTTCTCTCCACATTATTAACACAATTAATAATTGGTATTATATTACCTTTTCTAGCATGCATTTGTTTTGAATTATGTTTTACCTCATTTATGATGACGAGAAGCGCTGACATCAGTGGCGTTCTTATGTTTTTAGGACTGTAATAAGATTTCTTTTTTTATTATTATTGTTGATTCATTTTTTAGTTTTTTGATTAATCTCAGTGAAATATGTTTCTTATGATAAACTAATTGTTTCAGCAATGAGTAGGAAGTGAATGTTGCTCGCTAAGATTATTTAAACGGTTAATTAAAATCAAATATTGTATCTCTAAGGTATTAGTGCTTTTCAATGGCAAATGCAGTAACCAATGGGGTCATTTAGTGTTTTTCTCATCTACAGCGTGTAAAATAAGTATTAAACGTGTCACCATTTTATCTCAGTAAACATATTTCTTGCTATTGACATGAAATTTTCACCAGATGTTGATAACAACCCGAGTCCATACATCCATAGATACAGTATAGAATATAGAATCCATAAATCAAATAAGTTCAGTAATTTAAATAAGTAAGTAAATAAGTTGTGTGGAATAATGTGAAATGACACAGGGGAAAAGCACTGAACACACTTACTAAAATGTATTTAATACTTGGTACACAAGCTTTAAATCTTGCCTATGATATAATATTTTACCCGCTGTATATGAAACTTAATCCTGAAAATATGTACAGACCCACAAAAGGACATTGAAAATCCATTTCAGTGCATAGGCATTGTGTTTTTTTGATTTTTTTTTCTTGGTTTGAAGCCTTGTGAAAGTGTTGCTGTGTGGACCATTTTTTTCTGAAGGTGTACCAGGAGGTCAGAGTGCCGACGGGCAGAGGAGAAGAACGGCTGGCTGTGGAGCCCTAAGCAAGAGTGTGTCAAGATTCGCTCCTTCACTCCCCCAAATCTTTCCTGTAAAAAGACTCAGAAGGTACAGCGCTCTCTCATCTCGCTCTTTCTCTGCTCTTTCCATCCTTTTGTTCTCTTCTCATGTTTCTGCCTCGGTCTCGCTCTTCAGAACACAACCCCACTTAAATGCACGCCTCACAAACATGCACGGCCTGAGTAATAAACTGTTTCCATTGTGAATCAGAGACCCTGGGCTCTAGGTCATCTTGCTCTGCATTGATCCATCCAAAAAACTCTGAACTTGCTTATTATAACCAACCTAGCTGATTGTACTCACAGCCTGAAGATGGAGAGCCTCTCTTGTACACTTTCTCTCTCTCTCTCTCAAGTTTTTTTTTCCCTGTCCCTTCCTTCCCTCCCTTTCTGACTCACTCTTGTATTTCCATCAGCAGCACCTACCCTTCTGTCTTGTTCTCAATTAATCTCCAGGAAACTGTTTATGTATCGTGACTTCACAGATAAACTCTGTTTAAATTAATTTCTCTGCTCTGTGTATATTTCAGCGTAAACAGATATTACTCAGCCAAATGTTACAGCCGATAACTCTTTCTATGAAAAACTTACACCACATCCAAATTCTTTAAATGTTTTTTTTTTTCTTCTTCAGGTGTTAATCCACATCCCATCCCTCCCTTTTATTGGTAGTTCTGACCGTCTGATGTGCATTATCAAGTCTTTCCAATCTGAGGGCACCATGTCAGGCTCTGGTCAGGTCTCCTGTGATCTGCCCAGCCCTTCGCTTATACCACAAACACCTGAGAACCAAGGTATGGCCTTAAGGAAAATCTGTTGTCCTTAATTATAACCAAGGTCGTATCAACAAGTTCACCGCATGCCACTTGATTTTTGTAATTTAAATCATCGTGGATTTGTGGAAGAATTTGCACCACTAAAGTGTAATGTCAACTAAGGCAGGTCTGGGATTTTTTCCACCTGAGGATTCTGAGGATCAGCTAAACTATTTCTATTTATTTTCTTTGGCTCTCAACAGGTTATTCAGCCAAGGATTATATCCTTTTATTAGCCATACTAGCAGCATGGTTGAAGGGATGGCAATGTCGATCTGTTTGGTTCATACCTGCAAAACTAATGACAATCCCATCGGCTTTGTGTTTTGTGCTGATTAGCAAATGTTGGAGAAACATTACAATACTTAGCTCAAAGTACAGCTTTACAAAGCCACTAGCATGAAAGTTTTGCTGAATGAATACTCAGATACATCTTGTTTCGTCTTCAGATGCACACCATCATAACCGGCGGATGTCTTGAATATTTAGAATAACATCCCCATTCATTAATGTGTATTCTCCCCAACAGCTAGTATGGCACACTTTAACTCCCCCTCCTCCTTTTTCTGTGTCGTCAGACTTCGTGGCCGTGATGGTCATGATATTCGTCAACGAGACCGTGGAGCTGGCGGCGCGGGAGTTCAACTTCTATAACTGTGCTGCGACGGTGAAGAAATCCGAAAACACACCGTGAGTCAGACTCTTTAGTCTATCAGTTCTGCTCTGTCACTCACTGAAAATACACAGTGACACTGAACACAGCATCAACCTGACAACCTTGATGTAAATGTATCACCGTGCACGAACCGATGAGAGATCAAGGCTCTGTTTGTAAATTGTGATGCATGGTAGTTTTGAATGCACCTCTTGCATTTTCTCTCTTCCGTTTATTACCAAGCCGAGGAAATTGCCTCAGTTTCCTATTCATTAATCAAAAAATGAAAGTCAATCTCGCCATTTTTTTCCCTCTCCTTTTTTTTACCTCCTTCATTTCATGCCAGGGAATGTGTGATGAACGAGCTTTGCTTATGTGAAGTTGCAGAGATCCATTTCGTTGTCAGCAACATGGATTTTTATACCGGACGCTCTTTGATGAGTTTGCATGTTTTTAAGATTTTGTTTGTGCGTGCTTTTATGTGTGTGTGCTCCTGCCTAATTATGTGTGTGAAAGTATTTTCTTGCCTTTGTGTTTGTGTGTGAGTTCATCTGTCTGTATTTCTGTGCATGTGTGTGTCTGTGTGTTTTCAGGTGTATGGCATGTGTGACAAGTCCGTGGGGTTGCCAGTGGAATACAAACGACCACACCTGCAGCGACATGGACAGCAGCATGACTGGCCCCAACATCATCAAGCACCGTGAGGTCAGTCCTCTCAAGGGTTAACACATCATGTCATCTCTGAAAGGACGTGTCTGATAAATGGAAAAAGTGTAGCAGAAGTTTCTAAAGAGACATCTAATCACCACATGTGACGAGGTGCCTGAGTGATCAAAAATTTCTCCCCGAAATTAATAAAACCTCAAATCCTGGTATCAGCTGGCACCATCTTGCGTGACAAATATTGTGGGATATCAATTTACAAGTCAGCAGATGTTTCAGAGATACACTTATCTGTCGCCCGCAGATGAGTGTGTCTGTTAAGTGGTTGGCATATTTAAAATGTAAATTGAATGAAAGTGGGAGTATCTGATTTGTTTTGATGCCTTCTTCAGGGAGCGAGATGTCCTCAGTTTGAGAATCCAGATCCAGGGCTGATCCCCGTGGGATACAAGATTCCCATCAGCTTCGAGGGGATCAATTTGGACCTCTACGAGGTAAAGTGGCACAGACACAGAATTTTAAGCATTTTTTTTTGGGAAGACTAGCCAGCTCTAAACACTTCTTTACTGAGGTAAGGCCACAGTGAACTGTCAGTTTCTAACCAATCTGCTTGCACTGGAGGCCCACGACTTTAGACTCTACTAAACAAAATCAAAAAAGACTTCACTTGAATTTGGGCCTTTTTACTCGCTAAATACTTGACACCAAAAGATGAAAAGTCATGATATTCAAAGTTTGACACAAAGCACTTGATTTCCCTTTTATTTCCTAAGACATCTCACATAATGCTATTCATTCCCAGAAAGTCTACACTTCATTCCCCAGATAAAATGTGTCTAAACCAGCATCCAATCAAGTTGCAAGAGAAAACCATGAAGAACCGATGTAACGTTTACTGAGCACCAGTCGGAAATTATTGAAAGCCATTTTATTTGCATACAGGAACCATGCTGTGGTATGCAAAAAACGATTACAGATATGCAACAACTTCCATCTTAGTCCGAAGCTGCACAAAGTCCAGGCTCATATTAACATAGTTAGTGGGCTAATTATTAACTAATGTTAATTAATGTCAAGCAACTTTGTTTGCTCGCTAAAAAGGAAACTGGAAACTCACTGTGACCTACACGGCAATCTGTCTCGGCTCTGCACTGTTTGCCAAACTAAAGGCTCCAGCGGATTGTTGCTGTGTTTACGTATGTAATATATAAAAAAATATGAACCTGAAAGAGCATGGCCCCTCATATATTATTACTCTTACGGCATTACATTTGGTGAAAGAAGAGCCCATTATGACTTGTTGATATCACAGCGAGGCTAAAAGCAACAGTAGGACACGCCGGCTTCCATTAGCGAGCCATTAAGGACATCTCCTCATTAAAACCTTCTGGATGCAGCGTGCTCGTATAGAAAATCAATTTACATTTCACATGTAAGTAGCGCTTGATCAGTCACCACCTCTGCATGCTTATTGAAATTGCTTGGATTCCTCAGAATGAAAAGCAGAGCGGATAGCTTCATATACTTTACCGTGTTCCATAAAGTCTGTTATGTTTTGTTTACCCATACATTAAAGCCCAGACGATAAATTATACCAACAGATGTGCAGCCAAGGCACCTGTCTGTTGCTACACGTTGTGCTTGTTGTGTCACTGTCAAACGTACTTGTTTTCTCACACGCTATACAGGTGTACTCGAATGTGAATATAGAACCAGGGAAGAAGCCATTTCACATGTTTGCTCTGTAGTGAGGTGGAAAAAAAAAAAAAGAGTAGGCTCCAAGGAGAGTCATTTGCAAGTATGATCAACATAAATGAACACGCCATGTTTCTTGTTTTTATTTGTCCTGCTCTCAAGGGTCGTGTTTTCACCATCGGCACTGAGCTGATGAGAAATGTGGAAGAAGAGGTCAATATCGGAGAAGTGCAGTTTTACACCTTCAGCGGCTTCAGTGTGAGTACTGCTGTTTTCTTGTTGTTGCAAGACACTCATCTCGGGCTTCCACTCAAGTCGGGTCCTTGAACTACGGCTGATTGGTTGACTATCAATGTACAATCATGAAACTAAGTTAAGAACAGAGTGCTACTTGATTTGAGTGGAAATTCGAACGTTTTATGCACAGTTGACTTCATGTTCCAGGCTTATAAATCCAATCAGCCTTTAGCTGGTTTTCACAGCCTCTGTGATATTCTCTAGCTCCCTCTAATGGACACACTCTCCTCACTGGAGTTATTTTAGCTCTCCATGCTGTGAATTCTGTGATTGGGGAAACTCAAGCAGTGCCTTGCCCCTAGCTATGTTCTTTTCCAACATTGATTTCTTCAGCTGAATATGTGCCAGACTGCGTATATATATATATATATATTTTAAAAAAAACACAACTTCCTTTTTTTTCCTCTCTTGGCATTGGGTTGCTGCAGCCCACACTGTTTGCCGAGAAGAGCTTAAGTGGCATTAATCACTGGATTCTGAATTAATAATTCATTTTCTTCCAATTTCTTTAGTTTTCTTACGATAAGTCACCGGAGACCAATGTTCTCTTCTATGTGAAGGACAAGGAGTCAGGCAAGAAGATGGACAGCACGCTGAACGGTACGCTCTCTCACATTTTAATGTGGAGATCAGATTATTTATAATGCCCCGTGTGTACGCGTGTAGTCCCAGTGTGGGGCCTCTGTTAGATCTGAGGCAGCTCCCTTTTAATCTTCAAATGGAAATTAAACAGTTGAAATTAACTGGTAATGACTGTATCGTCAGACCCATTTTGACAGAATATGCTTTTCCTTGTGCAAATTAAAAGAATATTATCATTTATTATCTCCATTTATTCAGACTAAACCCAAGTATAGACCAACATTGTACTATATACACAGCTGTAGGTTCTGTTTTAGAAGAAGAGTCATGCAGATTTCTATAATATGATTATTATTATTATTATAACCAAATATAAATGCTGTTTGCAGCTCTGTATTAATAATCCACTGATGTTTACTTGAGACACGATACCTTATAATACACAGTCATGTTTGTATCTTTCCCACAAAGAGCATTGTGTGCGTCACTGACATATCTTTTACTGATTCTGCCGGCTTCGTAGAAAAATATTCACTCTAAACAAATGCAGGCCACAGATAAAATCACAACATGCAGAGAAAGAGAGAGGTGCTTTTTCAGCCATGACTAATCATCAGTCTTCCTCACCTTACAGGCTGAATATAGCCTGTGAGACAAACCCAGGGCAAAAGAAATCCACAAATCTCTACCTTCTGCCCATTACAACACTACTTCACCAATTTAACACTGTCATACTCATGATGGACAGTTAAAAAAAAAGGGCTTGTCAAAACTAGGCACCTACATTACCCATGATGCAACCCGACTACTAACTGTTACATCAGAGAGTTAGAGTTATGCCAGTAGCTGCTAATACAGCCTTTGGAGACTATCCTGTTAAGAGCTCCTGTAACCTGACTTTTTATAACTCTCACAACTTTAGATTACAGTGGTCCCTCGTTTATCACGGGGGATAAAAATAACCTGCAATAGACGAAATCCGCGAAGTAATGAGCTTTATTTTTTACAATTATTATACATGTTTTAAGGCCGTAAAACCCCTAACCACACTTTTCTCAGACAGGCATTAACATTTTCTCACATTTGTCTCTTATTTAAACACTCTCAAAGTTCAAACTTCGCAGATTTAACAAAAATAAGTACAATACTGTATTCGTAACGAAACTGTATTTCACAGTTCCTCTGACGGTGCCTAGCACCGCTCCGCTGCCTTTTTCCTCTGAAGGCCTTGCAGGTGTTTTTTTCCGAGTGCAGAACATACAACGCATTTTGTACAGTACTCCCCTAGCCAATCAGGACGCCAAACACAATGCGCGTTCATACTGTACAGTACACTTTTTAAAAAAAGCATTAAATTACACTAAAAAAATCCCCGAAACAGCGAGGCCGCGAAAGGTGAACCGTGTTATAGCGAGGGACAACTGTACTTCATTTGCAAACCAGACTGACTCGAGTGACATCACACAGCTCCTTTTTGAAGCCACAAAAACTCAATATATCCAAGACCTGTAACCACAGTTTGATGTGTTTCTTTCAGCATACTGTTCTGAGGGCACGCAATGACTAAATGAGGATGAATCAGATGAGCACATTTAAAAAATCCTCCTCTCTCATCACAATTGGTTGAACAGTGAGAGGACATTTCTTTTAGCAAGGACACCAAACTGAGGCGATAACAGCGAGAGACCTTGTAAATGAGTATAATGCAAAATGTGATGTTTCGTTTTTTTTCTCTACAGTCACCCTGTACAACTGCTCCATGGGGAGAGAGGACTGTAGTCTCTGTAAGAACGCCGACCCAAAGTACAAATGTGTGTGGTGTGCCAAGCAGAAGGCGTGCGTGTACGAGATGCTGTGCAAGTCCAACCAGCAAGGATTCGATGATCCTTCCAACACAGAGTGCCCCGATCCCCAGATCACTGATGTGAGTAGTTACAATGTTGTCATCTCTTCTCTTTGTGTTCAACTTTGAACTGGAATGGTGTATTAAAGACGTGTGATTAGCAGTGAAAAGGCATTGAATTTGCTGATTGGATTATTGATTTTGGAGCCCTTTCTGGTTGTGTTCTGTTTTTTCTTTCTGTCGATGTGGGAGTCTGCCTCTCCTTCAGGGTGTGTTGAGCTGATCTGCAGCACATTAGATTGAATCAATTTTTACTTTGACTCACTTAATTGTCAGGACATCATTGTCATTGACAAAAATCCATCAGTAGTTGTGTTGATGTCAATCAACAGAGGTTATGACCATACATAGTACAGCCTGACTGATACATCAGCTGATAAAACAGAACCTATTGTATATTATCTGTCGGTCGGTCCACTGCTTTGAAATATCCAGACTGAAATATCTCATCAACCCTTCAGAATCGAGTACCTCTACTTCAAGATCATAATGTTTTGTTCCGTGTCTTTCATGTTCACTCAAACATCACATTCATTTTTGCATAATACATATCTCGTAATCTTTTTTTAATTATCCTCGAGTATCTTTTGCATCAGCTCCAAAAATCCAGCATCAGCTGTCGTCTTAATACATCCACTCACATGCAAACATGACTGTATGTATGTGATTCTCAACCATGGCTTTGAATATGAAAGACTTTAACTCCAACCATTCAGCGGACTTTAAACAGACTCTTTAAATGTTTTACGTGTTCTTATTGCAGAACTAATCTGTTTAAATCCATTTTAAAATCCCTTCTTCGTATGAACACCCACCCCCTCCCCCACCGCTGTATCTCCACATCCAGATCATCCCTCGTTTTGGACCCCTGCGGGGAGGAATCTCCATCACCATCCGGGGATCCAACCTTGGCATCCGCAAGGAAGACATCAAAAGAATCACCGTAGCCGGGCAGCCCTGCATCCATCAGGAGGAGAAGTACTCTGTTTCCACGAGGTAATACAATACACACCTTGATGTATTTATGCAAATGTATAAACAGCTGGACACAGTGTTCTGGCACGTTTACAAAGAAAGTCTTCTTTTTTCTTTTTTACTTTTGGATACCTTATCAGCTAAGGATTGCTTTGCCTTTCCTCGGGGTGACCCGGGTGTATAATTTATTTAGCTCATTATGCCACTGTATCGATCCTCAAGTCTCCAGATGCAAGTTGACTCAGAAAGAGAATCACTCTCTTAAAAGGAAAATACCAGTCGGGGGGGGAATTACAAGTATTCTGATGCCTTTTCTTCCAATTAAAAGTATGAATAAAACATTTTTAAAAAACTCAATTACTACCTTAGTAAAGGTGGTCCTACTTAATTAAAAATACAGTATCATCAGCAAATTAACAGTAAAAGTACTTGTTCTGCAGAAAGATAGCTCATGTGACTAATATATTATTATTATATTATTAGATTGGTGATTATCAGTGTGTAGGAGTAGAATTTTTCTGTTGTAGCTGATCAAGGTGGCGCTAGTTTGAACTACTTTATATGCATTGGTCATAGTGAGATGGTTAACAGGGTATTCTGTAATCTAATCTCTGGAAATATTGGATACTTGTACCTCTTTGGACCTGAAACAAAACAATTTAAGAAGTTTAAGGTGGAACTATCTCTTCAGTGGAACAGCTAATAATCTATAGAAATCTGAAACATGACATGAATCCCAAACTAGACTCAACTAGCTGCTCTCGAATAACAAGCTAAAAAAGTTGAGAACCACTTGTTTATTACCAAAGTAGTCTTTGCTTTTTCTGTAGTATTTTCTTTTACTTTATACTTTGATACTTTATACACTGGCCACTGATTTCTGCTAGTCTATTATTGCTGCAGACTCTGTTCCACCATATCCCAAAGATGCTTTAATGAGCTGAGCGCTGCAAAAAAAAAAAGAAAGAAATCCTCTGAAATAAACTTGCAAATCTACTCCAGTCACAGCTGTGTTTTAAAAAAAAAAAAAAAAAGTTCACTTCATACAAATGGTCTTTAAAAGAGAATACATCCACTTTGTAGCCTCACAGCCACATACCGGAACTAGTGACACTTGGATGGATTGATCCACATTTATGAGAAATTCCTTGCCCCACCATCTGCACGATAAGGGCATAAAACTGGATTTATGAGAGCAGATGGAATGTTTTTCCCTCTTAAATCATCCTCTTTGTGTTGCTAACCTGCCTGCCGTGGTCTTCATCTTGTCGTTAGTTGCCCCGCATGGTCTAGCACATGCTGTATGTTTTGACAGGTTTTCCATTGCGCTTCACATTTCTGTTGTAGCTGTTAATTGTCTGCTCGTGGCCCACCTGTTAGCCCCCCGAATGAGGCTTGCCATTTTATGCTGACCTCTTTCATCAGCAACACATTTTCTCCAAGGACTGCAGCAGACTTGGACGTGTTTGGTTTATCACGCTTTCAAGAAAACTTCAGACTCTGCAGTGTAGGGAAATTCCCAGAGGGTTCAATTTCTAAGATGCTATAGGATGCCAATTTGGCATTAGAAATCATACTACATTCCTAGCTACTTAGTCAACAACATTGGATGAACCAACATTATGTTTATTATCTGTGCCCACTTCAAAATTCTTTTTAGTTATTATTACTTTTACTTCCCATGTTTGTTTTTTTAATTACCTCAGTTATTTTCACCACTTTCTCCAGTTAACTAAAACAAGACACGGCGCTCATTTGCCTGCCAATATCTCTAATATCCAGGACTTGCTAATGGGAATGGATAAATTTGGACAAAGATTTCATGAGGCTATCTGTTAGTTTTCAACTAGTTTTTTTGACATGTTATATACACTAGATAAGTCAATGAATTAAGAAAACCAATAGATTTATCGACAGTGAATAGTTGCTGCCCTAGTCTTTAGTAGTTTCTCATGTGTTTTTTTCTGTTGTCCTCTCCAGTGTTGTGTGCGAGATCGGTTCTTCTGGCACTAAAGCCAAGTGGGGCCAGGTGGAGGTGGAGGTGAATGGGGGGAAGAAAGGAATCTCCTCCCTCGTCTTCACCTACAGGGTAAGTACTCTCCCTTACTCGCACACAAACTTTTTCTTTCTCCTCAGCTGGACTCATGGAGGCGTACAACAACTTTTGACCCAAGAAAATGAAACCCCAAAAAAGCTTTCAGCTGATTTTGTTTGTTTTTGGTCTCTATTATGTTTCCATTTCCTAACTCCAGAGAGCCAGTTATCAGAACATACCAAGGGCATGTTGTTTATGTGGAAAGTACAAACGCAACATCCAAATCTATTGGTAAATGCAGCACTTAGACGCCGTTATATTACAATGGTAATGCACCGTACAATAAGCCAGAAGGTGTATGCAGTCCTCTTTAACCAGATGCCATGCACTGGGCCCCCTTTTCTCTCTCATACTTTAACAGGCTACAGCGTTGCCATTTAACTGGCTTTTCATATCTCTGGCTCCGCTAAAGCTTCCCCACAGGGGAGTGCTCCGCCTAACTGTTTGCTCAGCAAATTGAGGCAGATGTGGTGCTTGTATGAGTGTGTGTCAAAGAGGGTGAAAGGAAATGTGTGTGTGTGTAAGACATAACACTGTATCTGTGCGTGTTGTTCCTGTGAGTGCTCGCCTCTGTGTTGGAGCTACTGTGTGCATGTAAAATCCTGGCAGGGGGAAACACGAGTATGTATTCATGTTGTATCTCGCAACACCCCCCTCCTCCCCAACTCTCTCACCAGGACCCAATTCCCCAGACGGTGACACCCTCTAGAGGTCCTAAAGCTGGGGGCACCCTCATTACAATTTCTGGACAGTTTTTGGATACTGGCAGTAAGGATGATGTCCACGTTACAATCGGAACGGTGGACTGCACTGTGTAAGGATTTCTTTCCTCAATAATTGTCATTCACGCCAAAACCTAATTCTGTTTCAATTCAGTCTCTTCTGTTGATAAGTGCTACTTGTTATTCAGACATTGTATTCCATGCTAATTCTACTGTATGCACACTTTGAAGCCCATAAATAGATTTTTTTTTTTCATATTTCTGAACAAATATGGAATTGACCTTAACTTTTGTGTCTTAAGTAGGCTTTTTTTTTTTCACTTACAATTTTCCTTCACTGTTGTGACCACCGGTGTTCTGTCAAAACCAGCCCATGGTGACATTTTAGGCAGAGGTAACAGAAAAATAACGAGCTGGAGAAACAGCAAAGCCGAGATTTAACAAGCTGTCAGGCTGCTGCCATGTTGGCTTCCACTGCACACTGACCTCGTGCGACCCCCTACTCCTTCCAGCCAGCCAGCCAGCCAGTGTTGAGCTGTGTCCTTGTCTTGGCAGAGAGCACTTTGGAGTCAGGATCACCTGCAGGACAGGAGAATACAGAACAGATAAGGTGCCCTCCGACCTTCTCCCCGTCACGGTGACGTATGGAAAGAGTACCGTAACAACTGTCCCAAGTGCCTTCCGATTCTTGGAAAACCCCATCGTGCTGGACCACCAGCCCAAAGGAAGCTTTGTCTGGTCAGTATACAGTAGCAGCATTCATGCCTTTTTTTATCTTTAGAGTGTTGAGCTCAAGGCAGATTGTGTTATTAGGCAGGTGTCGTGTTTTTGTCTGCTCTGTACTATCATGATTAGGGTTGCAAACAAAATTGAAGGTTGGCCTTTAACAGGAAACTTAAATTTAGTTATATTTTAGCTTAATCTTGACTAAAACAACCAGATTTCATCCGAGTACACTTGAATATCTGCTATTCCTCAATCAAATGGCATATGGAAATGTATTCATACAGTAAATAGCTAGCAATTACTAAATTACCCTCAATATCCAATTAATTCCCATTATTTCCCATAATTTCCATGGAAAGTTTACGAATTGGAATATTTCCAGAATTCCCCAGCTTAACTTCCCATGGAAAGTTTCCATGTAACATGCCCCTTGTAACATTATACCCATCGCCTTCTTTGTAGAGACTTGGAAATTTTGCCACAACAGCTACATTTATTTTTGTTGTTTGTCAGTCTATCAATTTGATCCAGAATTAAATATCCCAACAACTAATAAATGTATTGCCATGCATTTTGGTAGAGATATCTGTGGTGCTAATAAGATGAGTCTTAATAACTATGATGATCCTTTGACTTTTCCTCTCACGCCACATTGATGTTCTTCTTTGCGGTGTTGAGTTAAATGTCACGTTGTCTTTCGGATGGATTGTCATGGAAATTGGTACACTCAGTCACGTCTGGATGAATTCATAACTCTGATGATCCCCGAGCGCCATCATCAGATCAATATTTCACTTCGTCCAATACTTTATCTTCAAAACCAGTGACCTTCCTATCAGCCATAGCTGTACTTTGTGTTTATTGGAGCATTTAGCTCAAAGCGCCCCGAGCATTGACTCAACAGTAGACTGTTGTTGTAAAGCTGCAGGAGGCTGATTCTCGACATCATTCTCGTGGGAGACTGTGCATTTCCAAATCTCTGGAACAGATATACTGAGGGAAGTTTAGATTCTGAAAGACGTTGATCGTAATAAACAAAAATAGGACAGTAAGATTTAGATAACAAAAACTTAAATGTCCGTTTAGATACAACGCAATGTAGTTTTTCAAAGCAGAGAAGCAAAGCAAGAAAAGAAACGGCTGACATTGATAACAAGGTCTAATAGAATAGCACTGTTGTGGAAAACTGCACTCTAAGAAAGCCACCTGCCTCTGCAAGCTTCTATCTGTCTGAGGTTATTAATGCCAAGAACCTTTCTGTTTTTTTTAAAAAATTGTGATTTGTCCTTCAAGAGTACGCTTGTGTTTGTGTATGCTCGCAGAATATTTACTTCTGATTGGCTGAAGGGTATACGAATGCTAGTCTTTGATGTTGTACCAAACTGCTTGATGATCGCTGAAAATGGATGCATTAGACGGTTACCTTGCTTTTTCTGTGCAATTGAAAGCACCGTTGCGGGTGTGATTAGGCACACGGGCTGGAACAACAGACAGGAGATAGGCTGCTCGCAGGCTAAACTAATTTGTTTTCATCTCCTGTGAAAATTACTCCAGGTGCAGTGTCTTCACGTAACTCTGAGCTTGTCTTTGTGCGACTAGAGATATCAATATGTCACTCATATACTATATGCGTTTTAATATGTGCTGTTTGCTTATGTGTATGTCTCCTTTTTTTGTGTTTTTAGTGGAGGGAGGAACATCATGGTGACCGGCTCCGGCTTTGATCTAATCCAGACTGCTGTCATGATGGTCCAGGGAGACAACATGAAAGCCTATGAGGTGTGTGTGTCTTCCATTTCTCCTCTGTCTTCCTCTCCATCTTTCACTCAGCCCGCTGATTATCCATCTCTAAAAGTCATTCCATCGCTCTCTCTCCCCACTCTTTTTCTGAAGTGTCTATTTGCTCTGATTCTGAAAATTTCTACTTTCCCACCTGTTCTCTCCTCCTCACTGTAACAGCGGTGTCCATCTGTCTCCCCACATCTCATGAGCCCACGACTACACTGGTGATTCATTTAAACCCTGTGAACACACATCCCCACTCCTCCTTGCTTCCACTGATCAGTGAGATTCCACGAGCCGGTATTACTTCATCTCACGTCTTTGGCCATAAATCCTTCAAACCTGTCAGATTACAGATAGCAGCGCCACTGTTTCACCCTCACCAAATTATAACTGTGTTCCTTATCCAGCTTAATCAAGGAAGATTGACTCTGCCAGGGAACTTAAAGGAGTAACACACAGCCTGCCGGCCCCTGCCCTCCAGTGTACTGGCCAGTGTTAAGCAGCAGCAATTTTGTTCATTTCATTTAAAGGGCTAAATTTAATACCAGCATTAAGGTTGCAGAAGATTATAGGACTCCGCTGCTCTTCTCCACTTTACTCCCGGCCAAGTCCCTAGTCCCTGCTACCCAGGGACAGGAGGGATTTGAAAAGAACTTCTGGCCGCCACAAACTAGCAGCAGTGGATGTGTAGTGTTATCTCAAAGACCTTGGCTGGTCAGCTTCATAAGCTTCTCTTGGTTTAAGTTGTTCTATCCACTGAACTAGACCCAAATATTTGGAGTCATTATTGTTGCTGGCTTTTGGTGAAAACATGTTGCATTTTGGCTTAGGGTTAGCTGCTCAAAGCAATTATGTTTCTTTCTTTTTTTTTGCTGTATAAAGCTTGTTTGTAAGTGTAAACAAGAGATTTCAAGAACGGCTTGCACCCAGTGACAGTATAAAGAATGGACAGAGCCTGAGTGGCATCACCCGTAGCTTTCCCGAAGCTGTTTCAAAGCTGAAAATATGTGGTGCTGGGCGCCACCATGTTGGATGTACTGCTTCTTTCACCTCCCGGCTAATCTAAATATCTGCAAAGACGTGGATCTGACCTCCCGGCTAATCTAAATATCTGCAAAGACGTGGATCTGACGCCTGGGTGCTCTAATAAGCCCTATCTGTAACGGCATTTACCTTTCAATCAAGCGGTCACGCTGTTAATTATGCGTAACTTTAAGCCTTAATGTCATCTGAACGGGTGATAGATGAGATGAGAGGTGAAATTTTCAAAATATTTGCATGTGCTCGGTACCTGTTTGGTAGCCAGCCTTTTGAGACCTGTTTACATTTAAGAAGTACAATTCAGAAAAATAATACGACATATCTCCCACATTACAAAATACAGACAGAAACGTTGAGCACAATTGCATATGAAGTCTTACAATTACTGTTTGTATTAACTATTATAAGTTCGTTTTAGTGGCCAAGCAATTATATTTCATGTTTAATTAACTTAATATAATATTATTATATAAGTTATGTTACAGTTTCTGATGCTACAGTTTCCTAGCGACCAATTCCACATTACCAGAATATTTATTTAATAAATCTACTGATTCGTCATCTAGTACCATCATCAGGTCACAATTTTAATTTGTTCAGTACTTTAGTTTATGACCAATTCAACCTTCAGCAGCAGCGGTTTGTGTAGTGTTAATTGGCAAACGTTCGCATGATAACATGCTAAAATACAATGGTGATCATAAACCATTGTCGTTGTGAGCATGTTAGGATTCAGCTAACTGTAAATACATTATAACTGTGTACAGCCTGCACACAACCACAGGCTTACTTAATATATTTTGAGCATGTTTTTCTTCATGACATTGTCCATGGCCTGCAATTGAAGGGACAGGGTCACTGTGACCACATATTTGGTATATTAAACCTGTAGCCCATCGGGACATTTGATTAAAGACAGTCCTTTGAGTTTTAATGTCACAACACAGTTTAAATTACTTGTTGGAAAGCAGTTTATTTTTAGAAAACCTAATTAATGGATTATTTAACCCAATACTTGCTTTGTGTTCATACTAGTCCAAGTTAGCTAGCATTAAAATACACAGAGCTATAAAGAAAAAGAAAAACAGGAGGAAACAACTAGCCAGACTATGAAATCTGCCAACCAGCATCTTTAAAGTTTACTAGTAACATGTTATATCTAATTTATTTAGTCCATATAAATACCGATTTGGGGGGTTGCAAGCCGGACTATTTTTTGACTATGACCAGTTGCCAGGCAACCGATGAAGTCTCCAGGAAGTTACTTCTCCGGGGCCAAGAAATATTCTTGTAAATAATCCCCTGAAAGGCTCCAAAATGTCATTTTTACATTGCATTTTTTTCCCCCAGATTAAATAAAGATGTTAATTGAGCTTTAGAGGTGCTGGCTGGCAGATTTCGTAACATTTAGACGGAGCCAGGCTAGCCGTTTTTTTTTGTTTTCAGCTTTGTGCTAAGCCACGTGGCAGCTGGCTGTCATTTCATATTTAATAGACAGATATCAGAGCGGTGTGAATCTTCTCCACTAATTTCCAAGATGTTGAACTATTCCTTAATTTATTTTCAGGGCTAAAACAAAAGACATACAACCCACACAACCAGTCTCGAAATTTGTAGTAGCGTGACCGTGTGACTTTATCTGATGTAGCCTACACCTTGTGCCGTGTCCTTTTTTTAAAAATTAGTAAAAGCTGGGTGTAGGACTGTTGCGTGTAGCTGTCACACACACCTTATTGTGAGCCCCGTCGAAACAATCAGAGAGTGACAGAAATCACCATCAGACAAGTTAATCAAAAGCAAATAAACAAAGCCAAAGAAGGAATGACTCAGTACGAGTTGTGATTCATCATAGGCTGATAGGGAATTTAATAGAATGACTGAAAAGAGACATTATAATTTTACTTTCCCCAACGTACCAAATCAGGCTTTTTTTCTCCCACCCTCACACCCCCAAAGCATTCTTCCCTCACACAACAAAAACAGTAATTGACCGCTTTTTTCAGAAAAAGCCCTCATCTCCCACTGTTTGCTTTTGTATCCCCCCATATTTTCTCCATTGAATACTGTTTTATTCTCTGTCTGTGTCTTGTTTTGCTTCCTTTATGTGTGCTAACATGTCAACATATAACATTGTACGTGACATTTTACTTTTCCCACCCAATACATTCAGGACTATCACGAGAAAAATGACACCGTCATCCAGTTTCGGTCTCCAACAGTAAACGAGAGCCTAAACCAGCACTTCAGAACGTACATCCACCTGGACAACTGGGTGAAGGAACTGAAGCCCTTCGACTACCACCAGAACCCAGTCTTCGACAAGCTGACCAAGAACGTCATCAACGAGGCCAGCATCATCATCGTCACTGTGAGTACAGGCTGCTCGCGTCCTTTTACAGCTGCTGTCGTCGTATCACACCACTGTGTTTCTGGGAAGTCAGCCTCTTTGTGTGAAGAAATTACGACAAATGGTGTTGACTCGAGGACAAAAATAGATAGATTTAAAAAAAAAAAAAGATGCTAAATTGCAGCAGCTGTACCACATTTTCACTCTTTAGCAGCTTATGTTTACTGTTGGCTTTCTTTGCATAGAACAGTTATGCAAATAGCAGCACATTTCATATTTTTCTTTCAGTGGTGTGATTGCAAGTTTAATGAACTGAGGCAAATGTACATTAGTAGTTATTTTAAACCTCTCAAACCAATTAAAAATATTTTTATTGTTGTATGTTGTAATGCATGTTGTAATATATTTAAACTTGAGTGGAAACAATGGTTCCTAATTTGGAGGCATTTGGATAATTAAAGTCTTAAAAACTCTACAACAATCAAGTAATCATAGCTTTATAAGTGGTCCTAAGCCAAAATAATTAAAAACCATATACACTCAAATATAACTTGAAATAAATATTAGCTCTATTATTGGTGTTGGTGTGACATCTTGTCTTACCGGCAACTAAATAAGTTGATAAACAAGGTTTGGCATGTTAAATTTCCTGTATTAGGCTTTTTAATTAGTGCTAAGTTAAAAAAAACAAAAAAACAACAGTAAATAGAAGAGAAAAATCTATTTAAGTTTCATTTTATCAGCTGAAAGGAAGAGGAAAAAGCTTTTCTTTTTACCTAATGACTGGAGTTCAAGAGCATAGTTGAAGGTTCATGTTTCTCTTTACACCCCACTATAATTATTTATCTTTATCTGTATTGTTTACGGATGTGTTTAGTTACATTTCTGATTAGTCCAGTGGTGCAACTAACTAATATTTCATCATCGATGAGTCATTTCATCTATAAAACCTTTGTAAATAGCCCAGACCTTGAAAGATATTTAGTTTATTATCACATAAGACAAATAAAAGCAGCAATTTGGGAACAGTTTGGAACACACAAGTGAGTGGCCACCAGGACTGTATCTGTTAGGAGCACGCCATTATAAAGGTCGGGGCGGTCATAGCTGCTTGAATAATCCTCGGATTATGGAAGCCTCTCCAAATGTTGAAAAGTGGATGGAGTTGATGTCATACATTGCATGATATGAACACATGTTGGCTAGAATCAACAATGAAGTGGGACACCTTTTGTATGTACGACCCCTGGAACCTTTTATGTTTATGTATGTTTGACAAAAAAAAGCAGAAAATCATCACAAACGAACAAGGGAATGTACGTACCAGATCAAATTCTGTGTGAAAACAACTAATCAATTAATCATCTAATAGATTCAGTCAGTTGATTTTACGTCCTTGTGTCAGTTTTGAGCTTCCTTTTCTCTTGGCACCTGACATGTTAGTAAATAAAAAAACAAAAAACAGATCGGACTCAGACGCTGGTTTACTTAAGTTAATTTCACCTTTATTCTCCTCCAGACTGCATTAGAATAATTGAAAGCCTGTCTGTAGATATAGAAGTGTGCTGTAGTATAAAGTGAATGTTGCAATGCCAGGACTGTAGGATTGACGGGAGCTGAGCCCAAGTAAGAAATTACTTAGAATTGTGCTTACAGTGAATTTATTCTTAATCTTTCTAATTACTTTTGGCACTCACACATAGTGGAACAGTGAAGAGCTGTTATAAACTTTCCATCCATTACTAATTGAAAAGCTTACAATAATGTTTTTAATACTCATCATGTGATGCGTCGAATTGATGGTGTACAAATGTGGTAATTAATTGTCCTCCCATGTCATTCAGTCATGACATTATGAGTAATACAGTCGATCTTTCCCTGCAGGGTCGGGGATTCTCCAAAGCTATGACTGCCAAAGAGGCTCAAGCTTTTGTGGGCGACGTTCCCTGTTTGGTCAACACGCTTCAGGATGACAAGCTGTTTCTGGACCCACCTTCAACCCCACCCCGAGCTCGCTCCAGACGCCAGCGCCGAGACACCCGACCCGAGCTGCTGGACTTAATGGTCAGATCAGACAAAGACAGGCAGACGTGTAGTGATGTAGTGGTGGAGGGAGTTATGAGATCCTAAAAAAAAACCACACAGCACACGGTAAAAATACTCCATTACATGCAGGACTTACATTGAAATGCACTTAAGTGAACTTGCGTCACTATAATCAGTAAAATGTACTTATATACATTAAACATGCATATAACATGCATTAAATACAGAATTATTATCATGTGTTGTTACTTTTTACTATTGTAGCTGACTGAGATGGAGCTCATTTTTAACTGTTTTAGCCAATGATTATTTCAATTATGGATTCATCTTCTCAATTAATTAATTGTTTGGTTTGTAAGAAATAAGAAAATACTCACAATTACCCAGAGTCCAAATTGACACCTGCACAATGCTTGTTTTGTTCAACCAGTATCAGAAACATTATAAAAGAAAAGCTATTTACTAATTAATTTCCTGTCGGTCAGTTGTTTGTTTCAGCTCTACTTGTATAAAATGTTGGTTATCTTAAACATCATATTTTATAAGCTCTTCAGATGTTTTGCGTGCAGAAATATTGATTTGCAAAGAAACTTGTAAGTAAAGCTATGAGATAAATGTAGTGGAGTAAAAAAATACAGCGTTTCCCTCTGAAACACAGTGAGGTATTGTATAAAGTGGCATGAAAAGTACAATAAATGTACTTAGTTACATTTCCCCACCGCAGACACATACCATAGACTTGCAGATGAGAGCAGTCATGCATCATAAATCTTTACTATACTTCTCTGGGCATGTCCTTTGTACATCTCGAGACCCTATTCCTTTACTGGTTGAACAATTTTCATGTAGCTACAGGCCTTTATAATTACATTTAATTATAGCCGAGCCACAATTGTGATTAATACTGTAACTTCTCCTCTGGGTAATTCCTCTAAGTGAGCTATTGTTTAATTTCTGTGGCTGTGTGCTGCATAAAGAAATTACACCACCAGACTATCAATAGTGCTGAATACCTATACAGAAAAAGCTTGATTATAAAGTACAATGGATCATTGTATCTTGTATTGTGCGTTTGTTCAGTTAATGTGTGCCCATCAACTTGCACGTAGACCCAGCACTTTAAAAATCCTGTAAGGTCCCGCAGCTGCTTTAGCAGAACAGTGGGCAATTATGTAGATGATCCGCCGTTTCCTCTTCAATAGTCTTGAATCTTTACCATTGACGTGCGCCTGAATAAATGTCTTTAAAATGCGAGAGCTTGTGCAGATAATGAGATTCCCCTCTCTGTTTTTTTTATCCACAGATCAAGTTTGGGAAAGGGGAGTGGCTGGTCGGCTTGGTGCAATACGAGAAGAAGAATGATTTGTCACTCTACATCATCATCCCTGCTGTCGTTGTGCCCATGCTGCTCATCATCGCTATCTCGGTGTACTGCTACAGGTAAAAGTTTAGCTATTTTAGGAAAAATGTGTCGTAATCCAACTACTTTTTATTGCACTTTTGGAGCAGAGAAGCCAATTAAATGTTTGTTATGTGAACTGCTTGACCCCACACATTATACTCTGGTGCAGTTTTTTTTCTAGATGCTTACATATTTCTTGCAGGAGAGGCTATTTTTGTCTGCTGTTTAGCAAGAAACATCACACAGTCAGTCAACTAACAAACCTTCAATATTTTATGCCAGTGCTTCCCAACCTCAGCCTTTTTAACTCAACCCCTTTAACCTTTGTGCTTTGCTGCAAATGACTCCCTTATTGTTTGGCCTGTATCCCACTGCTGTCCGTGTACAAATAACAACAGCAATTGCAAAATCAGGAAATACTTCTTTTACTTTTTTCTCCTGTCCTTTCTTCTTTTGCCAAAAAAAAAAACTGCTTGCACATTTAGTTAAGGGATTGTTCCTTTTGTTTGAGGTCAGTTAGATGTCAGAGAGGTATAACTCCCTGTCTGACTATTTAGAGCAGGAAACTCTTATCACGGGAATCCAAATAGACTGATTTATTCTGGGATTCGAGAGAGGTAGCACTGCATAAAATGTGACATCGATCACAGATACAGAGCATGATCATAATGTTTTTTTAGCTTGAGTTTTTGAGACCCAAAACAAAAGGAGTCGGAAAGACATTTAAAAGTAAATCTCATAAAATAAGGAGCCGTGAAGTAATACAATGATAAATCCTTGTTAAGTACATGTCTTTGAGCGGTTAAAAGGGGGGCTTAGGTCTCCAGTACTCCAAGTGAAGTAGTCCAAGCATAGTTCCATAGAAAAGTGAAAATAAAAAACAAGATTGTGTAACATTTCTTTGTTATTCTTCTAATAAATGTGTGACCTCTCACATCTTGTTGTCTTATCTTGGCATCCTGTTTGAGGTCCTAACCCCAATGTGGTGGGAACTGCAATTTTATGCAACGTAGCTCACTCATTCACTGGTACTGTAGTAAAGCAATCATAGCTTTAATCAGATTATATATTTTTAAGCTGTTTTGTAACTCTTGTCCTATTAAACGTCCACAAATCTTGAGTTTGGAATGAGTTCAAGGGTTGTAAACTTGTTTTAAATGTTGAAGTATTTTATGCTCATTTAAAACGAGCACGGCACAAAAGATCAGCTCTGAAGTTTGATCCACAGCCGAAAAAATCACAACTAACATTAGCCAAATAAAAAATAATGAGCCTGGCGGGTTGCCTGTACATCATCTATAGACTGTAACCCACTGATTATTACATAATATTACCTTAGATCAGTGAGGTTTTCAGCTCACTGAAGCCTTGTTGATTTGAATTGCTGGAGGGCTGTCTTAATAGTCTAATAGCTTAATAGCCTGCTGTACTTGATAAATAAACATTGTAGTCTGCTGGGTTAGAGTTGTGTTAATGTCAAGCTTTATGAAAGAAGTCTTAGTATGCTGAAATAAAAGAAACATTTTATTCCAGCACACTGACAAATGTTTTTCATTTAAAGCCAGTCTGTAATAATACTATTTCATACCTATATTGTGACTTAAAGGTCCAATGTCTAAGATCTATGGGGCTCTACTTGCAGAATATTGCATAGTGTAATATAATATGTGTAACTATGTTTTCATTAGTGCATAATCACAGTTCTGTTACCACAGAGTCTTTTATAATTAGAGATGCTGTATGGTTCTGCAGTAGCTCAGAAAGTACAAACTACATTCCTGGAATAACATTCTTTCTTTTCATGACACAAGCGTTGTGTTTGCTGTATTTGTCCAGGAGAAAGAGTCAACAGGCGGAGAGAGAGTACGAGAAGGTGAAACACCAGCTTGAGAATCTGGAGGAGAGCGTACGGGACCGATGCAAGAAAGAATTCACAGGTAACCAAACAGTGCAGCTGTGCCAAAGCTCAGCAATATTCTTCTGAGAAGTTATGAAGTAATGAAGTGCTTCGTAGCTCTGATTACATTTCTTTGATGTATTGTACTGCAGTGCATTAAATAAATTCTCCTGCTTAACATCATGTTATCATCATTATATGAAGCAGTTTTGCTGTAACAGTAATAGAAAACAATCTTTCACAGCCGAAATAATTTTCCCGGCAACGCTCTTCCCTCTCTGCCTCTCGTAACATAAAGATTAAGACGGATGAGCAGCACACAAATGACAAAAAGCTGCTTATTAAAAAGGAGCTTGGCACTACTTTCTTGTCTCCATCGCACAGATTTGATGATCGAGATGGAGGACCACACCAACGACCTGAGCGAAGGAAGAATCCCCTTCCTGGACTACAAAACCTACACAGACCGTGTCTTCTTCCTGCCCTCTAAGGACGGTGCCAATGATGTGATGATCACAGGAAAGCTAGACATCCCCGAGGCTCGTCGGGCCACTGTGACTCAGGCACTCAACCAGTTCTCCAACCTCCTGAACTCCAAGACCTTCCTCATTAATGTAATTATGCTTCACGTTGATGTATCATGGACAGGTCAGCTGTGAATACAGACTGATTATGTCTGCATAGGGCAGAGTTGTAAAGGCCTTACAAAGCGACTGGTGTGTCAGCCCTCTAGATTTAAAACATTTTAATTTTAGCCATGCCAGGAGCGTACCTCTAGGGACGGCAGAGTCTGAGACTGAAATATCTCAACAACTGTTGAATGGATTGTCATCAAATTGGCACTTACGGTCCTCAGATGACGTATTCTAATATGGTGATCCCTAGACGTTTTTTAGTGACATGTCATAGACTATAAGACGGAATGCAATACATTTTGGTGCAGACAGTCACACCACCCACATGATTATTTGTAATAACTTGTAACTTTTACTATTCTTTCATAGTCAGATTGAAACGTCTGTTCAGTATGTTTCACCATGACCAACTTCTTATAAAACTGTCGATATTCCGAGCAGCCTCTTCTGTACTCTGTGTTTCGAGCTAATTAGCCAATGCTAAGACGCAAGTTGAACCTGTTCAAGAAATGTCTGAAGCGTCTCGGTCGTCCAGGTCATTTTTCTTAGGGAAGAGTTCAATCTGGGGCATCCAAGAGGCTTCTTCAAGCCTAATGATCTGTAACTAAGTCCAGTTGCCTCAGATTTAACTCTTCCCTTTAAAAAAAAAAAAAAAGCACATTAACATAGTGATGTTTACAGCTTTAAATACTTTATTTTCAGTCCTTTTAATTATATACATGTTATCATACAGCATACAGTAAATAGGCATAAAACACAAGCTAATCACTGAAGCAGTATTTAACTACATGCACGCAGGGACATCTTTCTCACTTGGAGACAGTTGTGGTCTTGTTTCTGGATAAACTAACCCGGCCTTGTTCATTGTAATGAAGGAGTGCACAACACTTAGTCTCTTTTATGTGCTTCAACAGCATTATATCAGGCTGTGGTTACAGAGACAATCCTCAAAAATGCAGCAGGATAAATTAAGTTACTTAAGTTAATTTAACACAATCATTGGATTTACTTCCAACAACACTGGTGCTAGTGCACACTCCCCTCCCCCTCTTATCTCTGTAGTCTGCCTGAACCACAGTCGACGTACTGTGAGGTTCTCTATATCTATTCTAATATTGGCATTCCTCCCTTGATTTAAGTACTTTCTAATGTTTAAGTTAGCGGAGTATAGTATTTGGAAATGAGAAGCGGAAGATATAGCAGAGAGCAACGTGTGAAGATTCCTAATAATCCAATATTGCTGGCTCAGAAACAGCCTCAGAGGTGCTAACTGCAAATGTGTGGGTGATTTCTCTTCCACTAATTGGTATCTTTTCTAAGCCACAATATTTCACAGCGTAGAATTGAATTTACCTTGATAATTATTGTTTTCACCAGCATTAGTCTTTTGATTATTTAAATGCACATTATATTGGATTTGCGTGTGTTGGCTTCATCGAGATGATTAATTTGCCTTGTTTCTGTGTGTATGTGCTGGTTGTGTTTGTAGTTTATCCGTACCCTGGAGCGCAGTCATGACTTCAATGCCAGGGCCAAGGTGTACTTTGCCTCCCTGCTGACAGTGGCTCTGCATGGGAAACTGGAATACTACACCGACATTATGAGAACACTGCTGCTGGAGCTGATGGAGGAATACGTCCACAGCAAGAACCCTAAACTCATGCTGCGCAGGTGAGTGGCGGGCAGCTCAGTGCTGCTGCTCGATAGATACTTCTGCTGTCAGTTATGTTGCCAAAAACGGCAATGCCAAGTGTGATTTCTCAGAAGTTCTGTACTGCTAAAATTTCATGGCAGACGCTTAAGTTAGATGCTGGCAAAGCAGTTCTAGGGATGGTCTGTTGGTCCATCAACAACCTTGGTCCAGATTGAAATAGCTCAGAAAGTATTGGATGCATTGCCATGAAATTTTGTCCAGACATTTATGATCCCCACAGGATCCAACTAACTTTAGTAACCCCTTGTCCCTTGGGGTAGGTCAGATTTTGCCTTATGCAGTGAAATATCTCAACATCAACAGTATGTACTTGTTGTAAATTTTCTGCAGACATTCATTGATCCCAGGAGATAAATAATGTTTAGTTTAGTGTTCCCTAACCTCACACTAAACTGTGTCACTACAGTATGAGCTGCAGCTGGAGCTTTTTGGTTTTGAGTAAAATATCTCAACAACTGTTGGTGGGACTGCCTTTAAATCTTGTCCACATATTCATGATCCCCACAGGATGAATCCCACTAACTCTGGTGACCCGCTGACTTCAAATTTAGCACCATCAGCAGGGTGAAGTTTTCACTTGTGCAATGAAATATCTCAACATCGACAGCATGTATTTGTACTAAATCTTCTGCAGACATTCATGGTTCCCAGAGGATAAATCTTATTTAGTTTAGTGTTCCATGGCTGCTTCTTAAGCACCACTATGAGCTGGAAATCTTTGGCGCAAGTCAACTATCTTGTCAACCTGTTATCATCAGGTTTAAAGTTACTGATGACATCCCCCTTTAGTCCTAATTAGCACATATGAGCATCGTGTGAGCATGGTAACGCTGATGTTAGCACCCCTGTCTCTAAGTACATTCGGTTTTTCACAGAGCAGCTAGCACAGTGTCTTGCTTTGCCCCGAGATCATTAGATGTCCTTTTTTCTCAGCTCTATAATCAGAATCACTCGATATCCAAACCCTGGCAGCAGTATTTTTAACATTCTTGGAGCGCTGGGATTCACTTCAAGATTCAGAGGACTGTTTCATTCTGTTGCCATCTTTTTTTGGTTGATTTTTCTTTTTTCTTTTTATTTTGCACTGACTACAGTAGTCTACTATCATGAGCCAGACTGCTGCTTGATCTATTCCAGTCCTCTTCCTTCTGTTTCTCCTTCTGTTTTTTTTTTCCCCCTCCCTTGATTCCAGGCACAAAGTGCTGGATGATTCGTCTGTTGCGCTTCCCTTTCAGCATGTGATTCATCTTCTTATCCTATAGCTGTTGACCAAATCACTTTTGGTCCATATTGTTTTTGACTGTTGTTAAGATTAATTGTATTAGCTTTCTGCAGGTCGCTTTAGGGCATAATCCTGCATCATGATGAGCGGACATTTCTAACAGAAAAGGACATTTATTCCAATCGTGGTCTGTTTTATTGCATAAATACGTTCCTGCTCTCAATCTGTGTTGGAACAAGTTTCATCAGTTGAGCAGTAAATCACCTGCACTACTTGAGCAAACATCGAATCTATTTTAATCATCTGCGTTTTCACCAAGAGCAGAGATCAGCTGTTATGTTACAGTAATTATCTATGCATGAATTTAAAATTATTTTTAAAAAATAATGTTGTGATTAGCATGAAATTATAACTTATTATTGTTGAAATAATTGGTATTTATAGGAACCTGCCAAATACTGTGGATGTTTTTCTCTGATACGGTCTAATATTAATTGCTCAATGGTTTCTCCCTGAGCAGCATCTCATAATTCCCGTGTAGTGTTAGTCTGTAAACACTCAACTGACTAATTTGAAGTAAATAGCCCTCAGAAAAGAATTTCCAGTGGTCTTTGTTCTTTATCCTTTCTTTCGGCGTAATGATCATGTCAAGGTCGAGTCATCCACTGACGGCTGCCTGCTCTCCCTCAGTTGGACCCACTTGCCTGACAGTACAATCGCTCATCACTGCCGCCGAGGGGGGGGGTTATATGATCTGAAATGTCGGCTGTGCCTAGGCACGCTGTGAATGGCTGTTATGCAAGTACACATCTTAATTATCCCCCAATGGAGAGGCTTATTATGCTGATTAGGCCATTGTGCCAACACAGGCCCCCTTATATACAAGCTATCTAATTAGGCATGCTAGCAGCTAACAATGAGTGCCACCAGTGGATATCTGACATTAGGATGGGTGATCTGTCAAGTAACCACTGACATGAGTTTTGA
Organism: Larimichthys crocea; assembly: GCF_000972845.2. NCBI lineage: Eukaryota > Metazoa > Chordata > Actinopteri > Sciaenidae > Larimichthys > Larimichthys crocea. The sequence goes on from NC_040031.1 coordinate 12,147,276, forward strand.
ATTAAAATATCTTGACACCGTCAAGCTGTGCAGAAATGTCCCTTGTTGACATTTTGTAGATGCATCGCTCCAAGACAGTAGTTTTACACATAGATTCAATAAATACAGTGTATAAAAAGTATTACCTGTTATCCAGCTTTAACTTCACCGTGCCCAAGAGGAAACTATTGCAAAATATTCAAAACTTTTCCACATGAGTGACAGCAACACAGCCGGTATTTCTTAGGGTTTTCTTAGCTTATGGATTCAGAATCAAAGTGGCGTGGTATGAAAATACTGATTTAATTCTGTTTTTCTTGGCTTTCATATTCAAGCGTTATGTCTGCACTACTTTTAATATGGCGCATTAGTACATCCACATGATTCAGTTTTAAAAAACTGCTTGTCTAATGTGTTTTTGCAGGTCAGAGACAGTGGTGGAAAGGATGCTGTGCAACTGGATGTCTATCTGCCTTTACCAGTTTTTGAAGGTAACATTTCTGGTCACTTAAAATGTATTAAATGTAATATGCTATCATATATCTCTGGTCAAGATGAGTGTCAACATATATTATCCAATTAATCTAGTCGTTTTTTTGTCTTTTATGCTTGATGTACTAAATCACTAATAGAACATCTGTATAATGACTCGTGGTTTTCTCCATTTCTTTCATTAGCGCTTGGTATTGATAATGTGCACTTATCTGTCTTCTAAACTGCTAATCACAACAATTATCTTCATGACAACATCTGAGAGAGCTCCTAAATGGCTTTGTGTGTGTGTGTGTGCCTGTTTGTGTGCCTGTGTGTGTGTGTGTGTGTGTGTGTGTATACCAGGACTCTGCAGGCGAGCCCTTGTACAAACTGTTCCGAGCCATCAAGCACCAGATCGAGAAAGGGCCTGTGGACGCCAGAGTGAAGAAAGCCAAGTACACCCTCAACGACACAGGCCTGTTGGGCGACGATGTAGAGTACTCCGTCCTGGTGAGATGGACACACACACACACACACATAAAAAAAGACCCCACACAAACACACACAAATTCACAAACTCCATGTCTTTGAAGATTGCATGGTGTTTTTGTGCCTGGTGAGCAACACAAACATGCACACAGACACACACATACACACAGTGCAGTTGCCATGGTAACCGCCAAAAAAACCCCACAGGCGACTGCCCGCTTTTGTGTGACATCCATTTTCAGTGTCAATGTTCTCAGCTCAGAAACGACACAGGCGACACATTCCAGTATAGCAGTGCAGATGCATGGCTCGGGTAAAAGTACTACGAGTCGGTACAAGAATAGAGTACAGGCCACCTCCGCAAAGCCCTCCACGACCTTCCAACCCGCACCTGCTCTGTATCCATTTGGGCAGCTCCGCTCGAGTCAGGAAAAAGCCCGCGCGCCTCGCTTCGGTATCGTGTTTCAATAATGGAAGCTAATGTGAACACAGCTGTTTTCTGTTAAAGTCAGCACAAATAAAAAGACCCATGGGTAATGGCGTTGTCGAGGACAATTATCAAATTAGCCCGAATTACACGTCTCCCACCGTGATGGATCGCCTTCTGTGATTGAATTACAGGGAGGGAGAAAAAAGAAAAGAAAAAAAAAACTCAATGAGCTAGATTTCACAGGCAGACACTGCGTTTCCTATTGGCTTTATTTCACAGCGTGCTCTTCCCCATTCACCTGAAATTCACAGACTTGTGAGGGCCCAGCTCTTGCAATTGGATTGCCTGCCCCTGTGCTTCAATCTGTCGAGTGGTCAGTTAGTTATTTCTGACAGAGTGACTGAGTGTGGGAGGTGAGGTGGGTCAGAGTTTGCTCCCGCTGAGCCTTGGTCATTAGCTGGCCAAGGTGACAGGAGTCGTCTCAGGTGTCTCCTCAAGAGTGTGTGTGTGAGTGTATATCTATGTGTGTGCTTACAGAAGCCCGGTTGCCATGGCGACACCATCCCTACAGATTATGTGGGTGTGCGTTTGTGGGTGGGTGGCTGGGTGCTCTGGTCATGTTTGAATATTTCTGCATACGTCTCACTTGTGTGCGTAGGTACGCGTCTTCTGCACATACGGTATCACCATGTGGGCTTAATGTGACGTTTTTGTGTGCGTGTGTGTTTGTGTTTGCCAGACTCTTCAAGTGCTGGTGCACGGCGAGGGTCCAGATGTGACGCCTGTCAAGGTGCTGAACTGTGACACCATCTCCCAGGTGAAGGAGAAGATAATAGAGCAGGTGTACAGGAACCTGCCGTACTCCCAGCGGCCCAAGGTTGAGAGTGTCACACTGGGTGAGTAAATGAGGGTCACCCATAAGGAGGAGGACCAGCTGAAGCAGAAAACATTTTATAATGATGAATAATGTAAAGGTTACAGGGAGCGGCGATGATATGTCAAAATGGAGAAGCTATTTCTGTCCAGACTGAAATGCATTTTTAATTAAATCAGAAAGCATTTATCTAAATAAGAAATTGATTATTTATTTCATTTGAATGTAATTTAATAGCCCATTTTGAAGATGATCTCTCGCTCTGTGTCTTTCTGTCTCTGCTTGTGGAATAAAAAGTCTTATTCAGCTATTCAACAACATGAAGAAAGCCTTCATCCCTAAACAAAGTTTTACTTGCTACTGTAGTCAGAAACCTTGGGGACTATCTTGAAAGGCTAAAGCTTTATAGACATGTTCCAACATCAAAGCCATTTTTATTCCCACGCATGCTGTAGATCTCATTCCTTTATACATTTTAGATAAGCAGAGATCTGTTCTGAAATCAGAAAGATAACCCTCTTATTATTTGGTGGTTCTTGTAAATGAACGACATGTCGCTGTAGTGGAATTTAGAATGTTTCTAAATTGAAAATGTTGGGTTGCAAATCACAGTTTAGAATTACTTTTTTAAATTATTCAGTTACTTCTTCACCCAAACTAAACTCAAGTGTGTCACTGAATCCTAGGAGAGAGCAGAGCGGAGTAGTAGCATGGGTAGCTGGATTCATTTAAGAGCACATTATTACAGGATATCCTCGGGGTACTAGTGATCCATGATGAAATAAGTGCAATCAGGATCGGAAATAACAAAAAAAAAAATTGCAGTGCACCTCCACCTAGCAGCGGTAATTTTCAACTTTGATTAACTTCCTCTTCCTGCCTTTCACCGCAGAGTGGCGACCGGGTTCGACAGGGCAGATTTTGTCAGATCTGGACTTGACTTCTCAGAAAGAGGGCAGGTGGAAACGCATCAACACTCTGGCGCACTACAACGTGAGTACTGACAAAGCTTATTAAAATGTTTGAAGTAAAAGGGAGACAGAAAATAGCACGGGGAAGTAAATAGCTGTATGTGGGCGTGAGGATGTGAATGGGGTTGCCTATTTTCATGCCATTTCAGTCACAGTCATGTATGAAATCTGTGACTGCTGCACATTTACAGATCAGCAGACATCATGTTATTTTCTGATTGTTACTTATGTAGAAAAAAGAGGTACTGAGTATAGTCTAGGACATCATAACATCCCTGCTTCAAATTTACCTGTGGATTATCTTTTCTTGTCGGTTTTGGGATGTGTCCATCAAATATGGAGCGGAAGTCAGTTTGTTAGCTTAGCACAAAGACTAGAAACAGAGGGAAACAGCTAGCCTGGTTCTTTGAGTGAGGCGCTTCAGAGGCGCTGTTGACAACCCGTTATCACCAGTTTCAGGTCTTTGTGCTCAGCAAAGATAACTAACTGATGTCTGTAGCCTCATATTTAACAGCCTGACATGAGAGCGGCGTTGGTCTTCTCATCTGATTCTTCGTCACAAAGTGAACGTTGAATATTTATTTCATTTACAAATACATTAAAAAAAAATCCTGTGAATAATATAGTTCAACCTGCACAATAACACTAACTATATCTCGTAAGGAAGCATCGCATCCAGAGCTAGAATTTGAATCCAGAGAGCGATGACAGTTTTTATTTTTTAACTGAATCTATGACTAAAAAACAAAGGTTGTAAATAAATCTACGTATGGTCAATGTACAGATCAAGACACAGGTTGAGGTGTGATAGAAGTTAACCTATTATGCATCTTTGTTGAATAATCTATTCTGATTGGTCAGTTACACAGCAGACACAAAACATTCATTTACAATCAACAAAATCCATTTTAAATCAATAATTTGACACAAAATGTTGTTTTTTCTAGTAATTATGAATGTAGTGTACACAGTCAGCGACACACATAAAGAGAAAACATGAACATTTCACTTATCGTTCATTAGTTGGCCAAAAACATGACTCCAAATGAATGAGAATGTTGCTCTGTAACTTCACTATAGTTTGTTTAACTTGCTTAAAAGGTGATATGTCTTTGTTTTCTTCACGATCTGTTTCCACTCCGCCTAAATGACCAAAAGAATAAGTAACTGCAAGATTAATAAGTGTTTGTGTGAGCTCTTGTAGCTGTACAATAAAGTAAACTAAAATAAATAAAGCATAAAAGGAGGCAGTGTATAGCCATTTCTCTTCACAGTTTTTGCTTTCATCAGTTTAGCGACATGCCGACAATTTTTCTTTTCTCATCACCAGGCAGTACAAGTGCCAGGTCTTGGTTTGCTCTTGTCAGCTCTCAATGGCGACAGAAAGCCACTAAATCTTCTCGGCACTGTATTGATTCTCGGAAAATAAAGGTCACTCACTAATATCCCCTACTTGTCCTGCTTTTTTGGCCACTTAAATATCCTTCTTTCAAAAGCACTTCTCTTCCTTTCAAGTTAACCACTGGTGTTTCGTAAAAGACTGCCTTGCTGCCACAGATCTACTGGCTGTGCCAGAGGAGTGCTAATCGCAGTATTTGTGGGTCAATAAAGTGTCAATAAAGGGTTGACGCCAAAGAAAATGACCCGTAAATACCCCAATAAAGACCCACTGGTGCTGTCCAATCAATCATATTGATTATGAATTAGTTGTGGGACACTAAAAGAGTCTGCTGACCTCAGTCAGAGTTCCAATTAAACTCGAGGTGTGTCAGCCAAGTATGTATTGTTGTCTTATGTTTTTCGGTCTGAGAAACGACTGTTATTTGCATTCCAGGTACGAGATAACGCCACGTTAGTGTTGTCCAGAGTGTTTCACACTCAGCAGAACTACGACCAGAACCAGGAAAACCATGAAGAGCGTACGTGCCTTTTAAACACACACACACACACACATACCGTACACGCATGCACACACTTGTTGAACCCAATCAAGCACAGATACTTGAGAATAAAATGAGTGCCTTTGTTTCCGTTCCCCAGGGGGTTTTTTTCAACATCCCTGCTCTGATTTAATATGCTAATACTTACTGTTTTATGTATACCACACTTTTAGATTATGCCCGAAAGAACGCACACTTTTATCTTTTCCCTTTTTTATGTGTATTTCAGAATAGATGGTTGTTTAGCTTTTCATCTCTTGGATATTCCCTCAGCATTCAAATTCAGCTGACACCTTCCCTGTTTTATCATCTGAATATGTTCTGTGCGAGCATGCATGAATAATAGAGAGTATAATTATTAGCAGGAAAGTTTAAAGTGTTGTTTTTCCCTCCCCCGATAGGGAACGCTCTGTTGGATGACGACAAGGTGTTCCACTTGGTGAGGCCAGCGGACGAACTGGATGAGATCAAATCTAAACGAGGAAGCATAAAGGACAAGTCGATGACCAAAGCCATTACAGAGATCTATCTAACACGACTCCTTTCTGTCAAGGTATAAAGACAGAATCATTTACTCAATCAGACATTTGTTAAGTACTTATCCAATTTTACTGACTCCGGCAAACAGCAATTTGTGCTTTTCCAGGAACGGTTTTCAGTTGAAAAGCCAACTTTAATTGACGGCTTTTGCGTTTTGGATGGGCAGAAAATGCTAAAAAGCTTTCAGAAAAAGCAAGCCTGAATATCTACATTCACATTACTTGCAAACAGCTATGTCTCGGGGCTTTTGATATTTCTGGCATTGCTCTCTGTCTCTGCCCTGTCTCACATTATTTGTGGCCCCCTTTCAGGGAACACTGCAGCAGTTTGTGGATGACTTCTTCCGCAGTGTGCTGTGCTCGGGGGCAGTCGTACCACCGGCTGTCAAATATTTCTTTGACTTCCTGGATGAACAAGCGCAGAAACACAGTGTGGATGACGAGACCATCCATATCTGGAAGACTAATAGGTAAAAGCATCGTATGCCCGCATACAATGAAGCTTCATTTGTATGTACTGTATGCAGTGGTGGAAGAAGTACTCAGATTTCTCACTCAAGTGCCTAGGTAATTTAATGAATAGAAGCAGCGTAAATATGTTTTCATTAGTGTGTCACCTGAAAATACCTTCCTCTTCCACGGAGTCCGCCCACACGGTTGTACCACCAATGTTTCTACAGAAGCCTAGACAAACTAAACACCCACCGTATGGCCGTTTGTGTTTAGATGGTTAAGTTTAGAGGGTAATATTTAGTGGAAATGCCAACAACTCAAGCCAAAAAGGTTGAACCACTGGTTTAATCTTTGATAATGTGTTGTATTATATAAGATTATCAAATGTTTCTAATATAAAATCTTAATCTGAAAAGTAACTATATCCATCAAATGCATGTAGAGAAGTAAACTGTGCAATATATCCCCCTTGAAATGCTGTGCAGTAGTAGCACAATAAAAGTCCCTCAGATACTAGTAAATATACACAGAGTGTTTGAGTCTGACCACAAATCCCGCTGCTTGAGATACAGTAGCTCTCCAAGAAAATAAAACTTACTTATCCAAGAAAGAGCTGAATACAAATGAACAATTTCGCCTCACTTAGTTTGCATTCGCAATCCCCCTGCTCCCATGTGACATTTAAGTGCATAAATTAGTGTCACGTCGGCTAAGGCTCAAGCATACAAGACGACGTGTTGCATGTAGATGCCAGTGATTGACGTAAGGCTGGCAGGAGAGCACCCACACAAGGACAGGAGATGAGCGATTTAATTACTTTCTACACTCCACACCACATTCTGCATCCACCCGTTCTGTTTATCAAATCAACTGAGGAGCCATGTATTAAATATGAATGTGTGTATGAGGCACAACAACAAACAAACATGGTAATTACGTCCCAAGCTAATTTAATTCTGTGATTATAGCAACATTGCTATTTTTATGCTTCTATTGTATTCTCGCTGCAGCCTTCCCCCGGAGATATCGCCAAACCAGTGTGAATTTTACACGCTTTGCGTTTCGTGTCTCAGATGGCACGGCATTCGCACCAATCATGGAGGAGAGTTTTAAAAAAAAAACAACTACTGTATATTTCTTTTATATTCACAAGCTGACAGAAGGTTGAAAGGAAGTGTACAGAGTGTGTTTTTCTTTTCAGAAGGGAAATTAACGAGAGTATTCGAGCATTACATGATGTGGTTCGTTTATTAGGCTGCACAGGGCTCGAAAGGTCAAAGTTTAGCATTCCCAGTCACTATCCGACAAGCATCATTGACTGCTAGGTGTCCTTTTGTTATTAATAAAAAAAATCTTTCATGTTTTTTTTTTGTTTGTTTTTTAACAGCAATTATTCTTTAGAGGTCAGTATCATATAAAACACTATACTAATACACAATACTGTTCTAAATACACTAGGCTTCACTCCGACCCTGTTATTATCCTGTACTGCTCTCCATTGCACCTCAAACAGGCGCTCTCACACATGAAATGCCACCTTCTTAGATGTAATGTGATTAATGAGATTTTCCTCCAATCATGATAACCGCAATGATGGACCACTTTTTCCTGTCCTGCAGCCTTCCTCTGCGGTTCTGGGTGAACATCCTCAAGAACCCCCACTTCACTTTCGATGTCCACGTGTCGGAAGTGGTGGACGCCTCGCTCTCTGTCATCGCCCAGACGTTTATGGACGCCTGCACCAAGAGTGAGCACAAACTCAGCCGGGTGAGTGGAAACGGGAACCGAGGAGGAGTTGGAGGAGGAGTGAGGTGAAAGAGCAAGATGGGAAGATTGGAGAAAAGACAAAGAAGATTAGAACAAAGTGGATGACATGAGATATAAATAGGTTGCGAGCAGAGGTCAATCAATTTTGAAGTGCCATTGTTTTTGACTGCTGTCCACTTTTCGTCTCTAGGACTCTCCAAGTAACAAACTACTCTATGCAAAGGAGATCTCCACCTATAAGAAGATGGTGGATGAGTAAGTCCTGTCAGCACTTTACAATAATGTTTATCTTGGTCTAAAATGTTCCTTGTGGAAGATTTGTCAGTAGCAATTAACCACCATTAATAACCACTCGTGTGTGTGTCTGTGTGTCTGTGTCTGTGTGTGTGTGTAGTTACTACAAGGGCATCAGGCAGATGGTACCCGTCAGTGACCAGGACATGAATACTCATCTGGCAGAGGTGTCACGGGTGAGAAACAAAGCTGTCATTTTCTGTGTCACTTAGATTACTCTGCTATTAAAGTTATAATCCTTAAAGATTTCGCCAGTGGTTACCGTGGTAACAGCGAATGAGGTTCGGCAAACTTTTAACCTCCGGGCGGTTACTTTGTCCGAAATACAACAGAAAAGCAACTAATGTGTCCGTTTACAGTGCAGCCAAACTAACTTGTGTTGTTTTTAATAATATAAAAGATTATAATAGGTTATAATAAATAGAAGACAACATGGCACAGTAGCAGGAGTTGGTTACCTTGCTGAGGGAGGTGCCTCTTCATCCAACACCTCTCCAAGTCTGTTTGCATCCACCCGTTTTTAATAAGAAATGCCATAAAGTTTTTACACTTGGCTGAGTTTGGCAAATTAGCGCATGGATAAAAGCTAAATGTGACAGTGTAATGGAAACAGACTTAGACATTAATGATCCCGTACACGAAGCATCTGACTTAAACATCCACTGAAGCTGCTGCCCCACTGAAGAGATGAAAAATAATGCAGAGCGTAACGTCAGATCTGCGTGGAAAGACGAGGAGGCAGTAACCTTCCCTCAAATTAATACATAAAAACAAACTTAGAATACCGTATTTCCATAAATGTATCCGGTTTTCGGTCATCTTGTTGCGCCTCTCTTCTTTTCGTTTGCAGTGGTTTGATGATACTAAACTGGAGAATCGTTTCGTTGCAATTTCTTTTGCCAGTTTTCTGAAAAATTGGTTACAATTTCCCTCCAAACATCATGGCCTGCTCTAATATCAGTACACTGTGTTTATTGCGACGGCCACGGCAAATTTGTTCAGTCGACGCTGTTTAACGTAAACTAACTAGAATTGGAAAAGTATTCGGAAGTTCTCTTTGCATTAGCAGTAACTTAATAAAGCTCTTATTCCACATGTAGGAGAGTGGACAGTAATGCTCTATATTATATATAATGCATGCCTAGTTTCCTGTAAATCCCTTGGGTATAGACAGGCAATTTACGTTAAGTACAAGAATGGCGGACTCCACCACTAACTTTGAAAACTACCGTAAATAGAGGTTATTTCTGAATGCAAATGCATTCAGCGGCTAACGCTGAACCATAAATGGTATCAAAAAGTGGGTTTTATTTCATGAAAGTCTTGTGGATTATAACTTTAATGTCTAAAGTTTGCATTGCTCATTCAACCGTCTGCACTTTTATGGTTTCGTCACACTTTAAGTTTAACCTTTAAATTGTCCTTTATGTCCTCCAGTCTCACACGGACAAACTGAACACGCAAGTGGCTCTGCATCAGCTTTACCAGTACGCCAGCAAATACTATGATGGGGTAAGAGGCCCTTCTCTTTCCTATCGCACCCAAAGGAGGCTATTCCATTGAATGCACTACTGCCCACTATATTATTGCTTTTTCTTTTTTTTTCTCTCTCTTCACTCTTGATATGCCAGAAGAGTGATTGTATGAAATTTTAATTGAAAGCATTTCTGTGGGATGTGAATTGGAAAATTGCTCTGGGAATTGATTTTTAAGCGTCCATTGTGCATCGCCACTTGAGGTCACGAAAAGGGGATAAACAAAACCTAATGAACAAGTTGGATAAACAAATGGGGCTGCCAGTCTCCCATAAGTGGGGCCTCGCAAACAATAACAGCTTATATGACGTGACTGTTGATGTCAAATAACGCCGTCCTCTCCTCCCACTCTCCGCCCTTTCTCTTCCTCTTTGTCCTGTGCTCATTGTCCGTCCGTCTCCCCCCGTCCTTGTTTCCCCCACTTCTCCGGCATTCCCATTTTTGCCCTCTGCTGCCCAATCCTTCCTCCTCTTTCTGCTCGCTTATTATTTACGACTCCCCCCCCCCACCTCCTCATTCTCCTCCATTTATGTCCTTCTCACCTTCCATCCCTCTTTCAGATCATCGCATCCCTAGACGAGGACCCAGCTGCCCAGAGTAAACAGCTGACCCTGCGGCTCCAGCAGATAGCAGCCGCCCTGGAAAACAAAGTGACTGATCTCTAACCCATCGAGAGGAGGGCGGGAGGGAGGGGAATAGTAGGATACTGCCAGTGACTACAGGGGCTTATTTCTTCTTTTAGAGAATAAAACATGGAAATAAGGAAAGGTGAGAAGGGACTCATGTGGGCGTGTATATTGTACAACTTGGCCCAGGGACAATTTCCTGTACTGTGGAGTAACAGGGACTAATGAAATGCAGATAGAGAGCAGAAAAAGGGGAAGAAAATGATGGGTTACGCTGTCATAGGTACGCCTTAAAGCTCACTTGCCAAACCTTAAAGGTCTGCACGCTCTCACTCACGCTTCACTGAATATTGCTCCCACAATGCAGTGCGGTAGACCTCTCTCTGAGAATTAAGCCCCTCTGTCGAGCACTGGCACAGGAGATAATCAGATGTTCAATTTCTTTCTGTGTAGAAAAAAAGGTTTTATGAATTGTATTATATATTTTTTTTATCGTGCAGTCTTTATGCGGAAAGCTTTATAAGGAAAAAAAAAAATTATCTTTTTAAATGGATCACCTTGTGATGCGGATAGTGTTTTTATTAGCCTGTGTGTGCGTAGATGTCTGTGTGTGGAGTACAACATGTGAACAAGAGCGTGCGTGTGAATGCGTGGGAATGTGTGTGCACACACAGGATGCCTACTTGTCAGGCGCGAGGGCGGAAGGGACGCCTGCTTTCTGTCATTTTAATCCCCCCCGATACCCCAGTGACACACTGGAGCCTGCGCTCTCGCCGAGCTTTTTTTTGACAGAGACCAAAGGGTCCTCGCAAGGACACTGGTTAATCTAGCAATGTACAGGCTCATATGAATGACGGGTCGCCGGTAGTTTCAGACACGTTTGAGTTAAATTCTTTTGCTTTTGACTCGGATTTGCTTCAGGCTGGATTGCCATTTGCGCTCGTGGAAGTCGATAATAGCACAGTCTGTCTCCCTTTATTGTACAGTGCCATGATACATTCCACTTCAACTAAAGCACAGAAGGACAGTTTGAAAAAAAAAATAAAAAATGTTTAAAAACATTTCAGTTGATGACTGTTTCAAGATATTTTTCTTTGCTATAAAACTTTTTGTCAGCAAAAGCTACTTTATTCTGCCATGGAGCCATGTCACTCATATTAGCCCTGCAATAATGTCAGAAATACCATGAGCCACAATCGACAGCCGCATTAGCTTAACTTAAATGTATTCACATACGGTAGCAATTCAGCAATATGTTAAGAGAGATTTCCAAATTGATTCATGCATTGTTAGTGTTCATGATTTTTAGTGCCATCTTTTTTAGTATTACCCTTGTAATGTTCCAAATAATTATCAAGCATTCTGCCTCTTAAGCTATGAAATAGCCTACTGCTGATATTAATTACTTGCCAGAGATGCAGTTGGTACTTTTAAATGGTATGTTTTGAACAAATTACAGTGGTTTTAGCCTTTGTATGATGTTGGTGAGGTCAGGTTCAATCATGTACATAATTGTTATAGTAACTGAAATGTTGATATGTCAGTGTCAGAGTGGAGGTTTTTTCGACAGGGTAGGAATGAGGGTTTGATATTTCTTGGGCCATTAAACGCCACCATGTTTCATCCCTAAATTATAGGTTTTGCTGTTGACAGATGATTTAATTGTACTCCCTGTATCTGATCATGGATGTGTGTAGTTGACGGAGCATAACGAGCTCCAGAGACCCCAGAATGTTAACGATTCCTGCCTTGGCTAGAGAGAGGTTTGCACAGACCTCGAGCCTGCCTGCCTGCCTGCCGTCTCAGCATGGCACCCTGGCATCCCGACCAACAGCACTTGGCACTGCCCACTCAGCACAGTGCAGAGTGGCACTCTGTATAATGGAATCAGCAGGGGAGGCTTTTGATCTTAATTGCATGCCGACTGCAGACTCCATCCTTGTCTCCGCTGTTGTTTACTGCTGACTCCTCTCTCACTGACAGAGTTGATGCAAGAAGCTTCTTTCAGAGCCTTTCTTTAACCAAAAATGTGCCTTATTAAATAGGATGATACATATATATTGTTTCTAAATTATTCTATTGGTGACCTAGTTGATTATGATGACGATAGTGCTATAGACACAGCAATGTATTTGGACTTGTGATATTATGTGTGCTGTCTAAAATGCTAGATGCCCTGCTGCAGCCATTTGCGTGCCAATAGGCTGAAGACATTTCAGTATGATTTCTTTTATGGTTGCAGTTTTATGATGTGTGTATTTCTTTTGGGTGTCTGTGGCGTGTGCTTAGTAGGACTTTGGTGGCTAAGGCAAAAAGGCCAAAATTAATAAATGTAAAACAGTGGCCAATGTGATTTGGGTTTCCCTTGGAAAATGTCTGGCATTCCTAAGTTAGTCTGAAATCTAAAGGGGTATCCTTATGTAGATTGAATATAGCGCAAAAATTGTTCAAACGGTGTTAATTTCTCTTCTTTTTTTTTGCCCTGTGTTTCGAAGCTATTCCACAGTGTGTACGATAAATGACTATCTATACTCGACAAATGATCTTTCTTACTGCTGTGCAGTTATTATTTTTATTTCTTGTTTCCTATACCATATAAATCTTTGTAAAACATGTTGAAATACTGTATCCTAACTGTATAATCCTATGCATTGAGTCCTGGGACAAAAAAAACAACAAACAAACAAAACAAAAGAGAAAAAAAAAACTGTTTGTGCAGTTGTCGAGAATTTTTTTCCATTTTGAAACTTGTGAATGTGCTGTAATGATAAAAGAATCTGGGACACTCCATTTTCAGTACAGGACCATTACTGGAAGCCAACGTTTTCCTCCCCATCCAAGGCAGCTCGGAAGAATCTCGATCTTATACCTTATCTGGTTGTACTGGATGAACTTAATTTTACAAAGTTATGTGTGGACGGAGCAGTTACCCACAAGTTTCATCATACACTCCTCCATGAATAAACTCAGAGACATATATGCCCTTCATATCTGCTGTGTTTTGTTTTTTTCCTTCTTAGAATATTGATTTGCTTAAATTGAACACTCACCTCCCATGCATATTGCATGAGTTAAAACCACCTTGGATAATAGAGTAACACTTGCCACAGGTAGCCAATTTCTTGTTGAAGTGAACTGAATCTTTAGCTCTAAGCTATAAGTCTTGGTATTTATACAGCTTATTACATTACCCTTAGATTCACTGAAAAGCTTACACACAGGGCTGGAGTAATGGGTGGATTTACAAAAATTATCTTTTATTCAAACCAACCAATCATTTTATGAAGGCCAAGCGCTCAAACATGACAGTTTTCTTCACACGTTTGTGCACATTATGACCCCAAATGACTTCCATCAGTCCTCATGTGCAGCATATCCCTATGATCGCTGATGCTTTTCTCCCAAATGCCACATCAGGTTGCTGTCACACGGCTCAGAATACAGACTAGAAGCTAAAGTCTGGCTTCATGAAACAAGTTGATAATGTAAATAGCTGGATAGGATATCTGTCATCGGCAGTGAAGGTTGAAAAATTGCTGCGAAAACATTAATTAAGTACTGACGGCTAAGAATGAAATTGGAAAAAAGAAAGATGAAAGGCAAAATTGCCTCATCTTACTGCTTAACAAACCCTGACGCAGGGGTACGAATATCAAAGACAGACCAAAGGCCTGTGCAGGCCATCTTCTAACTGAGCAGATCATTGATGCAGCAACAGATAGAGGAACTTCAAGGGCTGCTGCTGAAGCAGGAGTTATTACACTTGATTATCAGCGCGTCTCTTTGCCAGCACTGCATCTTGTATACTAACATTGATCACTGGTGGAAAATCAAAGGCGATACTGTACTTTCTATTAATACATGCAGCTTACATCATCTCTGTAGTCGACATTATTTACTGTGCGCTGCACTTGTGATAAGGTTGCAGAATAACCATGCCCTTCAGTGTCTAGAAATCAATGATCCTGCACACTAAAAATAATTATTCAAAGTCAGCCTCTTTGCAAGATTTCATACAAGGAATTGGGTTAAAATCTGCATGTTGGTGGCTTCTATTCTGTCTGGGGTGTTTCGCACACAACAGCCAGCCTCTCCTCCAACAGGAGATTGGTTTTGTTTACCAGGAGGCTGCGTTTCACTTCCACGTTTCAAACCTTCTAATGAGATTTGGCTTTGATTTCTTCTGCCCTAGGGGGAGAGGAGGAGGAGAACTTGGTAAGAAAAAATAAAAAACAATGATGGTGTGTTGTCATTTTAAACAGTTGTTCTGATGAATAATTTAAAGCCTAACAACAACTGATTCTAGGGCTTGCTCAGTGCTGCGGTTGACACCTGAGAGAGAATTAAAATATCCTCTCAGGGTGGCTTGCATTTTACCAGACTTGGTAGTACATGATTTGAGGTTGATTTGAATTTAAAGTTCTGTAAACTGGAGAGATCCGGGCTATATCAGCAGACTGTTAAAACAGCTGCAGTCTCTCTCAACAGCTGAGTTTAATGAACTAGGAGGAAAGAGAGCTTGACTCATCTGGAGGAAACTGTTCTCTGGAAGATGCAGAGGTACAAGCCACAAATACAGAACCCTGGATATTAAAATGATAGAAAATCCTGTCTGTGTGTAGTGATTACAGTGCTTAAAAGAAATATACCTGTGCACTTTAGCCACAGTTAAAATGCAGTACAATAAAAAGGACTCCACTACTCATCCTTCCATGAATTCATTTAAATATTTAAATAAAGCTCTCTCGCCTGACAGTTCAACATAATATCCTGTAATATAGCTTACTTGGTACCACATAAAAGAAAACAACTACAGGTTGAATTTAAAATGCTGTGTGAAGTATTTGAAGTATACAAAAAATAAATGTGTTTTTATAACTCATCTAATCTCAGGAGAATTGTATCTAACTCATTTTGAACATGCAGTTGGCCTAAATCTTAAATTAAAATGCCCTATACGAGAAACTATTCATACACAGTATGGGTATTTACATAAACACTTCCACACGACCGTACTTGCCACAATAACTGTAGTTACCCCAAAGGAAATGGTGCTTGGAGACTTACTACTGTAAAAATATCACACATCCAGAGAACGTCCTCTACAACAAAAGAACCACTGTATTTAAGACCAGCACTTTATGTTCATGTTTTGTCAGATCCCTTTAGTGTTGGAAATATATAATTAAGGGATACGTTCACTTTGTTTTTGTTTTTTTTTCAAGGTCGGCCTAAAATAACACTCCCTTGCAAAGGTAAATTGAAAGAGTCATTGTTTTCTGTAATGATTTATTGAGGCCATAGTGGCTCTGAAACAATCCCTGCCTATAATTACAATTCCACTGTAAGACATGATGAAGTGATGGAGGACAAAATCCACTTAGCTTTGAAAAAACACTCACTTCTTTTGATTTGACTTGATTTAATTATATATTTTAGCTTCGGCTGAACTTTGGGATTGCATTTCTACACAGAGCAACGACTAAGTGCAGGGGCGCCGTATAGGAGGGGAAAAGTTAGGACAATTCCAAGGGCCCAGGACTGACAGGGGTAAACACAAATATAAAATGATTAAACCATCATCATTGAGTATATATATTTCAAATATAATCTCTTTGTTTTTACGTGTTTTGGGCAGTAAAGCTTTGGGCAGTAAAAGTTAAATAAAAATGGCTTTCAGCTTATTTTTACGGTGGCTTTTAATCTTGCATCAAATCGTGAACTGCACTGCATACTGTATGCAGACTTGCATGCATGTACAAATCACCAGCAGTAAGTTTGTGCTAGTACTAGTATTGAACTACAAGACGCAAAACAGTTGCAAGCCTTTAATTAAAGTTATGGAAAGCTTTTGATGGGATAGTTTGGTTTTAGAGATGTGCTGACATCAGCTGCGCAGAGGGGGCCCAATTTGATCTTTTTGTCATGGGGCCCAAAATTCCTGGCGGCGCCCCTGACTAAGTGTGATGTCCCCCATCATTTCAAACCTAGATTAAGGGTGTGGACAGAAGGAACATATACTATCCTCTGAAGCTTTCAATTTAGTATATTTGTTTAAGGATAGACTTCAAAAAGTGAACCTTTCCTTTAGGTTAATGACTCAAAGAGTGCCTCCATTCAAGCCTGCTGCTGCTGCATGCTGACCAATTACAGATATTAAATCGACAAAACAGGCCACATTGACGTGCAGGTATGTATTGTCTGGCTTGTATGTGATTACTTTCTTGAACTTGAGTGATTAATGTTTCTCAATACCCTTCTGCTGCATTCAATCCATAGGAGAACAATCGGTAAAGTACAAATTCATGTTAAATGACTGTAACTTTTGGTTGTTTTGGGGATTTTTTTCGCCTATTAATTTTAATTTTATATTTCCAAAATGACCAATACATAATTTCCCATTGGCGAATAGATGGCCGTGTTTTTTTTTTCAATGACGTCTGTAAAAGTTGGTAATTTACGTTTTTTTCCCTTGTCACCTGAACGCAGCAAAGCGCGGTGGCATATGACAGCGTCACTATCCTGTGATTGACTAGAAATGGACCAATCAGCGTGGCCACTGCAACACCCTTAGCCAATCAGCGGAGGCTTAATATTCTCTTATCCAATCACATTCAAAAAGGGGCGTGTTCTTATTTTGTTGTAGTCCCGCGGTAGATGAATCGAGCTCGGCTTGCTAATAACAAACACTCCGTCTTGTGCAAAACTGAGACCAGCGGGGGAAACTCTCCACGTGAAGCGGGTAAATCATTTCAAGGAGGATAATTTAGGGTTAGAGGACGGAATTAGGTCGGCTAATTCAATGTGCGGTTTGACATACAAGTCGTAAATGCTAACGCAAGTGCTAACAGGGCTACATGCTGCTCACCGTTAGCTCGCCCTGCTGCAGTTTGTTTATTTATTTATTTATTTTACTCTTAATTTATTTATCATTTACCACAATTAACGTCAGTGTCCGGTTTATAATACTGCCTGAAATCTAGCTGGCAGCCGTGCACCTGTGTGTCCCAGTTGAGATGACCTCATTGAAAAAAGTAAAGCATTGAACTGTCAAGTGTTTATTATGCATATGTTACACATATACTATATGTGGTGTACAAAACTGTGGTGAGACCAGCGATGTTGTTTGGTCTAGAGACAGTGCCACTGAGGAAAAGACAGGAGGCAGAGCTGGAGGTAGCAGAGATGAAGATGCTTTGGGAGGTGACTAGGATGGATAGGATCAGGAATTAGTACATCAGAGGGACAGCACATGTTAGAGGTTTTGGAGATAAAGTCAGAGAGAGGCCAGACTGAGATGGTTCGGACATGTCCATAGGAGAGATAGTGAATATATTGGTAGAAGGATGCTGAGGCCTAGAGGAAAGGACCAAAGAGGAGGTTTATGGATGCAGTGAAAGAGGACATGAAGGTAGCTGGTGTGAGAGAAGAGGATGCAGAGGACAGGGTGAGATGGAGGCAACTGATTCGCTGTGGCGACCCCTGAAGGGAAAAGCCGAAAGGAGAAGAAGGAGACACATATACTATATGTCATATCATACCTGTATGTGTATATATACATATATTTATACATGTTATATATTGCAGGTATGTATGTATGCACACCTTGCACAGGCTAAATATATGACACATTTCTATGTGTATCTATATCTAGATTAGATTAGATATACTTTATCCATCCCACCACGGGGAAATTTACTTGTTACAGCAGCAGAGGAAAGTGTAGCATACACTACAAAATTAGAAAAAAGTAGAAAAGGCAAAAAAACACAATAAACATACAGAAATATCTACAACCTAAACAATAAACATGAAAAACAATCAACCAAGTACTGAGCATTTAAGTGGCATGATATATAAAATGAGTATTGTAATGTAAAGTGACCATAGTGTAAGAAATATTGCAAAGAAAGTGACCATGATACAAATAATAAATATTATTGCAAGAGTAGTGACCATAATATAAATATACATGTTTTTATGATTATTATTATTATTATTATTATTATTATTATTTTTAACATCAGTACTAATACCATCATCTTGCCACTGCACCTTATCTACCTACTTATCTTGTGTTCTTATTCTACCTCAGTATTTTATTCTGTTGTATTTTTATTGTATTCAAATATACCGGACTGCTGCTATGACAACTTAATTTACTTTTGGGGATTAATAAAGTCATCTATCTATCTATCTATCTATCTATCTATCTATCTGTCTATCTGTCTGTCTATCTTTCCTTCCATCTATCTAACTTTGTTACTTTGTTACTCTCACACAGGCTGAGGCAACAGTGCCATCATGTACCCGAGCCCGAACAACCCCATGAAGCCCAGCTGCAGCAGCAGCAGCAGCATCACTGAGCTCCTGGGTGCCCTGTGTGACTCCAGCCTGTCTGGGGTGTCGTGGAAACGTCGTGCCCTGGGGGGAGTCTCAAGAGAAAGTTTCCACAGAGCTCTCAAGAAGTGTGCCTACGGGGCCCTGCTGTCCAAGATATTTCAAGATGGCACCAAAGGCCCCGCCTCGGGACCGAGTGCCACAGCTAATACACCACCCAGGAACAAAGTTCTGATGATATGCTTTGACTTGCGGGTGGCAGGGTGCCGGGAGGAAGCCGAGAGGCTGGAGGAGCAGCTGGAGAAGCTGCCGGAGGAATCGTCATCATCTGGCCTGAAGGAAGTAGATGCAGTCCTTGAGCTTCTGGTGCACCTGGCTGGTTCGGCACCTCCTCCCGTGACCTCCTTCAGCAGAGACTACATGAGACGAGAGAGGCCCGTGTTGCGGAGGCCTCGACCCTGGGGCTACCAGAGCGAGGAGCTGCAGAGACTCGAGGCCCGTGCCTGGGGTTTAGTGTGTGGGGAGGAATGGGGGACTTTAGAGAGTTTGTGTGGAACTCAGAGGTTGATGGATGCCCCTCCAGGCACAGGACTGCTGACTCTGAGGACTAAATTGGAAGCTGAAGAAAGATTTGAGAGGGAGACCAGGCTGACGCTGTTTGGAGCCCTGCAGCACACTCGCACCTCAGACATAGACATACGATTGGACCTGCCTCCTGTGCCCAGTAATGTAGATGTGACTGGCCTGGCTATAAGGGTATGTCTTTATCTAGTATCTAAGGCGAGGGTTTTCAAGTCTGAGCTTGACACCCCTTTAATTTACTTGCACAGTTTTGCTCAATTCTTGGGTACCTAATAGATCATGATTATGTTATTCGATGCCACAGACACTCAACAATTGAGCTTAAGATTGCCTAATATTGTAGTTTTAACCCCAGACCAAATCAAATACGTGAACAAGGTTTGACCTCATTCATTTATTCTTCTGGCTCTGGGAAAGTGTGAAAAACAGTAAAATTCACCCAATCTTCTGCATTCTCTTTAACCAGATCTCTCCTTTTGATAACTAACATTACATTCACTGAGCATTAAACTGTTTGGAGCCCTAGATGTGTTGCCCACCTCCGACTTTGTGAACCCCTGATCTAAGCGAATGCATGTTCAGTTTGCGTAGTTCATATCTGCACAAGGGTTTGGGATTTAGTTTTAAACCCCCCAGTTTTATGCGACGGTATCATCAGGTTCAATTGTTGTCCGTGCAGGTCCCTTCCAGTTTAGATCAGTCGGAGGATGAGGGCTTCCAGTCATCTTCCAACCTGACCCCAGACTCTCAGTCAGAGCCCAGCCCGGTTCCAGACGTTGATATATGGGAGGCTCTCCGCACGTTTGAGCCTGGAAGGCGCCGCTGCTGGGAGTCTGTCGGCTGGTAAGTGACACGTCATTCTGTTGAAAGTTCGAACATCAGCGTTTATCAAAGTTCATCAAAGTAGTCACACAAACAGTTGCTTTTGTACTTGATAAATGACTTGTGATTAATAAGTTAACAATTTCTGTTGATTTCCATTAATCGACTATCAATTAAAGCAAATAAAAATAAACCATAAGAAGCAATTTAGCAAGTAACTTTGTAGTCTAAGCTCCAAAGTCAACAACACATTCGAGCTCCACTTATAGATTCTTGTGTTTTTAGTTTTGCTCTCCGTCTGAAATACATCAAATTTTATTACATTTTTCCTACCAGCCCACCGGGAAAAAAGGAGTCCCTCTATCTAACAGAGGGAGGCAGGGAGGCCTTTGACCAACTCTATCGTCTATGCGAGGGGGAGATGAGGGTGGTTAGCACGAGCACACCTTCCCCTCTCCTCCCGCTACCCCTGGACTCTCAGACCCAGCTGGTGTCCGACCTCCTCAACGTCTTGATCGGAGTGGCGTCCACGACCTTCCCTCTCAACCAGGTGCTTTTCGTTATTATCTTTTATTTACACGTCTCTTATATGCAATAAAAATGTAAATGATCTGTTGTTTTACGGATCTGTCAGACCGAAGTGATAAAAGTGAATGAACTGACGAGAGCACTTTGGCAGCGAAACAACTGAACCAATGGACAATCTGTGCATGTGTGATATAAACAAACCCAAAAGAGTTATAAAAGCATATTACCTCAATACCACAAAAAGAGAAACCGTGACAGTTTCAAGCAAGATGTGGAAATAAATGAAAATATTCCTAATGCAGAAAGAAAAACCTCAGGATAGCTCTTATTTTGCTTTATTGTTTCACATTAAACCTTTATATCTTCAGAAGATTATAGTTATTTACAACATAAATTGAATTCACTCTTGTTTACTCCCTTAGCCCCTTATGTTTTCTTTCCCTAGCACACTTTTATCATTAACATGCAGGCTGGCACAAGAGGCAGACACCTGTAAAATCAATCTAATGTAAACTGATACAATAAACCTGCAGCAGAGCCGCAATGTTTTGTTGCCACCGTCAGAGAGGCTTTTATTTTGTAGTACTGTTTTTGTGCTAGAATGCAAAATATCTGTGTTTTTTGTCCCCCCCCAAAAGAATCCGGTCTCAGAACTTGGTGTCCAGTTCTCATAAAACAACCATCGGGAGGACAACATAACAAACACCCGATTACATATTGCACTCTAATGTAATAACAGCACAAACCTTTGGAAATCACTGTGGAGGTGACTCTGACAACCTCAACATAAATTCAATATCATAAGCTTCACAAAGACGGCCCCTGCTGCAGGGATATTTTATTGGACTTTATTAGACCGTACAGTTATTCATTGTGTTTTCGCCACCATCTGTAATCTCCTTCGCAGAGTGTTCAGTTTGACGTCAGACCTGGTGTGTGCGTGTCAGGAGCCTCTCCAGAGAGTGTGTCACGTCTCTTGGGGGAGCTAGCCCAGTACGGCACCCACTACCTGAGGCTTAGCCGCTTCTCTCTGCAGAGTGCTGACAAAAAGGGCCTGGTGTTTCAGGTATATATATATTTTTTATACAATCATCATTAATGCTGTTGAGACTGCACATTTTACGCCCTGCCTTCTCCACTCCACACCCATCAAAAAGTCCATAATATGAGAATGCAATAAAGAGATTTAAAGGTCCAGTGTGTCCGATTTAAGCGCTTTATTTACAGAAATTGAATCTAATATATTTTCATTAACGTGTAATAATCTTATACCCTCGCCTTTTATATCTAGAGATGCTACAGACATATTCTCGTACTCGGAGTTAGCCATGTTTCCCAAAACAAATTAAACCTTGTTTCTAGATAGGGCATTCCTGGGTTTCATGCCGCCATAGTTTCTCCTTAATGTGAGGAAAGAGAGGGTGGCAATCCAAAACTACTCAATTAGATGCCACTAACTCTTACAAATGGGTTAATGGAAATCTGCAGCTATATCCAACACCACAACACAAAGGTACACATGCATATTTTAATCTATACACATACTGACCATTTGAGTAGCTTTCCATTAGTACGAATAATTCAATTTAAGATCTTCCAACGTTTCTTTCAAAGGCTTTTACAGGTGGTCTGCGGAAGTATCTACATTACTACAGGGCTTGTGTCCTCAGCACTCCACCCATCCTCAGCCTATTAACTATCGGCTTTCTCTTCCGCAAAGTTGGCCGCCAACTGAGGTGAGGTCAAACACGTGTTTTTTTACGCAGGTGTCTTGTGTTGATTTTTGCACCTTTTTTGAACTTCAACCTCACCCGGTCTACAGTACTGTCGTGTTCCGACAGAGAGGACCTTAACACGAATATGATCAGATCAGAAAAATCTCTGCTTTCTTTTAATCTAAGGTACCTGTCAGAACTGTGCTGCGTAGACGGGCCTTTGGGTGCAGGCCAGGCTACCTTCCCTGTGGTGAGTCCACTTTTATCTACAAACTGCAATATGTCATCCATCATTGCTGCGTTTACCCTATCAGATGGGGTGTCAGCTCAGTGCCATGTGGCTCTCCTCAGGGTGTTAAACTGCTGTCCTACCTGTACAATGAAGCGCAGAATAACTGCAGCAACGAGAACTACCCTGTACTACTGTCGCTGCTGAAAAGCAGCTCCGAACCTTACACACGGTCAGTTACTCCACTCTTCATGCAGATGTGTGTCTTCAAAGCAAAATCACGTAACCCAGTGGATGTGACATTAGGTCATTGATTTTCAAAACTTGCTCTATTGATCTGTCTCTGTCTCTGTCTCACTCTGACTACTTTCATTGTGCTCCGCTTAGGTTTGTGTCTGACTGGGTGTATAGCGGCGTGTTTCGGGATGTTTATGGAGAATTCATGATCCAGGTCAATGAGGAGTATCTCAGCTATAGAGGTTAGATGAGACACACACACATACACACACACCCCACATGCTGTTGCATAAACACTTTGGCTTCAGTCAGCAGGTTCTGAAAATGAAAAGCCTGCCAGACAGATTGTCTAGCAGAAAAAAAAAATAGATTTCATTACAGCCTTTATTGCCTAGTTGGATTTGTCCTTGTTTCTATAAAGGATGTCATGAAGTTATTGGACGATAATCAGTGAGAAACAGAATCGGCTACCACAGCTGTGAGGACCGGAGCCATCTCCGCTCAGTAAGCCACAGGGACAAACACAAATAGATAATGTTCTTTTTTATTCTCAGTCGGTGCACCACACTGACGAGAACAAAAACATTTTCTGAAGTTTTTTTTTTCTTTTCTTGCATTTCGTCTCCTGTAATTGCCCTTGACAATTCTGGGCTAGCTGAATTAATTTTTTCTCGTCCGATTAAAAGACTTGTCCCTTTTAAGGAGACCAAAGTACGTAGTAGAATCAAGACAGTAGGAGATGATCCTTGCAGAGCTGATAAATATGGAGCCGTCCGTGCTCTACGGGATCTGGATGACTTAAGATAGATTTGCATATTTATTGTTTGATATGAAGACATATTAATCTGTTATAACTCCAGTCTTAATTTTATGCTGAGGACTCCAACTAATAAGCATTTTAAATGCCAATAAAACTGCAGATTGTTTTCTCAATTTACAGATTATTTAGTCCACAAAGCGTCACAGTATCCAAGAGTAATCCAGGAGGAGTGCTGCAAACAAATGTCTTCTTAGACCCAAAACTCCAAAAGTATTTCTATTTACATTTAGCACATGTTAGGGTAGAGCTGATACGATCAATAGGTTTATCAACAGAAAATAAATTAGCAGCTATTTTGATAATCGATGAATCAGTTCAATTATTTTTCAAATAAAAATACAAAAATTTAGCTGGCACTAGCTTTTTAAATGTGAGGACTTGTTGCTTTTCCTCGTCATATGATGGTACAGTGAGATTCTATTTACACTAATTAATTGAGAGACTGATCAGAGTAATAGAAAACGGAAGTACCCGTGAGTTTCAGCACCATATGAGGGAGTTTTTAAATAAAGAGTGAGTGACTGGAATCTTGTCCCCCCCTAAACAAGTACAGTACTCTATAAATATGGTTATATAATAATCATTACAGCCTGTCCAAATATTGCATGTCATGCTACGCCACATTCAAGGTCGGACTATCACCTCGGCTTTGTCTGGCTAAGAGGTTCATTTGCTCATCGGCTACACCTCATCAACTCCCGCAGTGAACCTCTGCACTTCTCGCTCCTGCTTTTTGGAGGACACACAAATGTCATTGTTCTCCTCGAAGTCCGTCGGCCAGGGAAGCAATCAGCGGCTAAGCTTTCTTGGCAAGCCGCAGGCTTTTTTGTAAAGAGCTCTGGAAGCTCAGTGCATTCATGTTCTCTTATGCTTTTTGCTTAGGATCACTGAGCTAAGCGCTAACAATTTCCAAGTGTTAATTCAAGCGGCCAGAGTTTTGCCATGCCCCGTAAGTCATACTAATAAGGAAAAGTTTTAAGGCCCGGTGCAGGCTGAGTAATACTCCACCACGTTTTCTTTTTTGTACTTAAGTCGTGAGTGTGTTGTTGTGTTATTTGAGGCACAATGGATGTATTAAACTAGTTGATCTGAACTGTGAAGACTGTATGTGATAGGCATCTTCAAATTCTTGCAGACAAACACTTCTGGGTCCAAGGCTACACTCTGATCTCAAAGGTTGTGGAGGACTGTGTGCCCCTCTTCCTCAGACACATCGCCAATGATGTGTATGTATGTGGAAAGACCATCAACCTACTCAAGATCTGCTGCCCACAGGTTCGTTTTGCACATTTAACACATTCATATGCAGATGATTAATTTTTATGCAGCTAGGTGTTGTAAAGATACCAATGCATGCAGCCTAAATAATTTATTCAGTACAGTGTGACTGTCTGCAGTGCCTGTTTTGTTTTGCAGTGAATAAATTAGGCGTATAAAGTGTTAATCTATACGTTTACCCTACCTACTGTACTGTATGTTCAATCAGTTTTTTTTGCCGTTAACAGATATCCAATGTTCTGGATTGGCTAAGAGATTTACAATGGCATCCACAAAATCTATCCACAATTATCTACCTGCCACAACAATCATTCCACCCATTTTGAAATCCATACTGCCCACAGGGGTTAGGACAAATAATCAATACTACAACATATAGGGGACATGGGCTCTCGCAAAATGTCAATCAATCAGCATTGTGATAAATTCTCTTGTGATGCTGGGGCGGGAGTGTTTTCATTGTTTTCTGCAGCCATCTGAACTGATCTGCTGTCGCTGCAGACATTTGTCAGATTGAGTCACGCTTTTTACAAAAAAGAAAAAAACATTGGCATTTTCTATATAGTGTTTATTTCCCTGGTTTGTGACAGTGCTATAAACAATGTGTATAGGGTTGAACAATTAGTTGAGCTATGAATTGAATATGAGTTGATTATTTTTAACCAATTTTTTAAAGAAAAAAATGCAACCATTACCTAATTACACTTTACAAAATGTTTTTTTTGTTTTTTTTATATCAATGTAATCTGAATATTTTGGGGGGTTTGGACTGTTTAGTCAGAAGAAACCAGATATTTGAAGATGACACCTTGGACTCATGATGATATTTTATTCATATTTTATAGACAAATTGAATAATTGTTAAGGTGAGTAGAGAATTGCCAGATTAGTATATAATGAAATGAATTGTTAGGTCCCGCCCTAGATGTATCATTATTTGTATTATTGATATCTAGTGACTAAAAATGTCCATTACTGTTTTCCATGATCCAAAGTGAGGTCTCCAAATTGCTCTTTCTTTTGTCTGACCACCAGTCCAAAACCTAAAAGAACTTCAGTTTACTGTCATGTAAGACAATAAAGAGCATAAAAATTCCTTAAATTATTAATTAATCATTAAAATTGTACCTATAACTTTTCAACTTTTTTTACAATCTAAAAGATCCTCTTGCAATATTTGCCTGTAAGCCTCAGCTTAAGACTTTCTGTCTTTTGTACATGGATGGACTCATTTGGCGTGTCGACAGTCGGCTTAGCATGCCAGGCAAATGGAAAGCATTAGTGGGAAGCATTGACGTTTTTATGTAATCTTACTGTATTTCATTTCCTTACTAAGTGACTCGCCTGCTGATTCACCAGCGCATAATGTTTTTTTTTTTACGCCTCGACCTACCTGACCTAAACCACACAGGTCATGCTCTTGACTAATTGGCATCCTTGTAACGACAGCATTTCTCTGTATGCTAATTTCCACTAGCGTTGGGGGGTCATTCCTGGACAAACTGCAGGGTGGCTATGAACACGTGTGAAATTATGGATTGGAAAAATGAAAGTATGGTTGCTCATGTGCTCACTCATGGCTTACCCAGCCGGTTTGATGTGGCATAATTGTTTAAAAACCAACAAAGTACCTTGTGCCTGATGCCATGTGGGATTTCTTTTTTTAGGTGTAGCTGTAAAAATTTGTTCTTCTAATGAATTTTTCGACAGATGCAGACAGACACCAGAAGACACGTTTCTTTCTTGTACAGCTGATAGCACATTTTCTTATGAAAGGCGTTAGAGCTGAAACAATCTAATAATGAGTTATGAATTATTTACAACACTTTTAATTAATTCTTTGACATTTTCCTGGAACAAATGCCAAACATACTGATTTTATGTGATAATATACAGTGTAAATATATATTTTTTTCTCCTTTCTGAGGTTAAATAGACTATAAAGTCAAAGAAGTGAAAATAATTATAAGTTGCAGAAGGTACTTTGGTGATATGAGTCATCATGTCACCATATCAGCTGAACACTGAACTGAACAAGCCTCCTTCATAGTGCTTACTTGCTGTTTACTGCGTGTCCACAGCACTACATCTGCTGGTCGGAGCTGCCCGTGCCTCGCATTTCCGTCACCTTCTCCCTGCAGGAGGTGGAGGAGATTGAGAGGGACTGTGCCGTGTACCGTGGACGCCTGGAGAGGATCGCTAAGCACAGCGCCATCAGCAGGGAGGAGCAAGTACTGAGACACGTGCACGTTGTTCACATTCAGTGGCATCTTAACTTGTCTGAGCTTTTGTTAATCTTGCTATTCCATACTTAGGTGTAACAAGGGCTTTGATCAAATTAATCTAAAGAAAGCTGTAACAGTGTGTTTCCTATTCAGAGAATGTTAGTAGTATTGGCAGTCAACATGGTGTATTACCTTAATAAAGGCACCATTATGTCTCTGCTAGCTGACTTTAATGGAGTTTTAAAAATCAAGGGAAGCCTAAACCTCCAAGTTGGAAGAACAGCCTGCTGTAAGACAAGTCATTATACTGTCCGAGAGACACTTCTTTTTTCTACATAACATGATCCATGATGGTGACAATGCCCCTCAAGTACTAAGAAAAAGTCATTAAACTGATACAGCCGAAGTCTACGGCTTCCACGCTGCTTGATTTAGTGTAACAGCCTGCATCGTATGGCCTATATCGTGTGTGTGCTGCTGGCTGTGCTGACTGGCAGAGGTGGGGGAGGACGGGTGAGCTATGGGGCAGGCAGATAGATCTTTGTTAATGATGATTTCTTGTCTGTCTATTGTAAGGCCCAGCGAGCAGAGCAGGCACGCCAGGAGCTGATCAATCAGGTCAGAGAGTCAGCAGCCAAAACCCTGGAGAGCATCCGTGGTTAGTGTTACACTTACACACACTGCAGGTGTAATTTTATATAGTCCTTGATGTATATACACACACCACCATCCTGCTGAGTGCACTTTTAACAAATAGCTTGACTCGGAGTATAACCCACACTTGCGTGTTGACTCTTGACTACGAGAGTTTCAGCTCCATTCATTCCTCTCCGGAGAGCAGCCGATGCACAGGGGGAAACAGCAGTGAGGAATTCTCTGTACGCCTTCCAGTATTATGGGCTGTGAAATCTAATCATTGCACGTACTGCAAACTCCTCACAGCATTTATTACTTCAAAGATGTGTGGAAGTTTTTCGGAGGCGTGGTGCAAAGTCAGGCCTGATGCTTAACGCACGCCTTGGCATAAGCATTTGTGCATATGAATTTGTGTGTGTGAGGCAGATGGTGGTGATGTTGCTTTGTGTGTGTGTGTGTGAGAGAGACAGCAATATTATGTACTTTTTTTATGCAGACGGGTAAGCAGCCCACTGCTCTCTCTCTCTCGACTCCTGTAGGGCGCCAGGTGTCACAACGTCTGGCCGAGGAGGCCAAGAAGAGGGAGCGTTTTGAGGAGCTGAAGCAGCACCTGGAGCAGGAGCAAGAGGTAGTAAGACAAGCTAAAAAAATATTACGCGTGAACATAGATTTTTTTTTTTAAATGTACTTATGCAAGCATGCAAGAAAAATGTGTGAGAAAGTAAAATGTGTAAAGGAGTAAGAAAAGACGTGTTAAATCGGCAATAATCCACTTTGAAGCAACAGGAACAAGTTGTGGACACAAAATCACCTTTTTAAGTTGGTATAGCAGAAATCGTGTTGTCTCTACCGACTCCTGAGGGAAATATCTGGTTCTTTAGCCATTAAATGCTCCACTATGTTTACCAGCTAGTTGTTAATTGTGTCTGTCTGAGTAGATGTGTACAGTGGGTTTTCAAGACCTGCTTAAAAGAAACAGCTGCCTGCTGTTGGTATCTATGATGTTAGATGAGAGGAGGCGATGTGAGTTGCAGGTTGCAAGCTTGACAGCTTAACCATGATGAAGGAGCTGCAGATATAGGTGATAACTATCTGTAGGTTCAGCAAAGCCTCTCTGACAGATTATTCTTCAGATCATATCAATATCAACATGTTTGTCAGATCTGATGTATATGATGGTGAGAAAATAATGTAAACAGAAATGGGGATTCGTGCGCTTCACCCAGAGCTTTTAATGCCCATTTTAGTAGCTGTGAACAATGATATTTATACGTGTGTGTGTGTGTGTGTGTTTGGCTTCAGTGGCGAAGTGCAGCCAAGAAGAAGCAGGAAGAGGATGACTTCAGCTTTGCCAGGGAGGTGAGAGACAGAGAAAGGAGACTGCAAGCCCTCGAGGAGCAACTGGAGCAGAGAGCCAGGTCACTACTAGACACGTTTTATGTTTTATTGATGATTAATTAATCAATGTTGTGATTTTATTTGATATTGGATTTACTAATAGACGATCCGCAAGCATGATTGGACATCAATTCCATCCATGTGGGATATTTTTAAGTGGCTGGACCTGTGCCGAATTCCCATGCAGTTGGAATAACCGCGTGATGCCGCAGCATGAACAGATGCGATCAAAGCCTTTTAATGCGAGCACGGATGGATTTCTATAAGATGGCTAAAAGTTATTAAGCTTGATGTGGCGGAAGTGAGAGTTCATCAAACTGCAGCAAGCACCTGTTCACCAAAGCTCTTCATCTAACCAATTACAGTGGCTTCTTTTACCATTTCTGCAAAGTTTTAAAGATTTAAACACCTTATTTTTGAAATTTGCTTTAATATATTTCATATCGATTCAGGCTTTCATGACGATAAACATGGATTTTATATTTTACAAGCCTTTTAATGATACATAATCAGTTACAGATAATTGCTTAAGGAAGGCTATAATTCAGAGCCTGAGGGCACGTACTGTATACCCACACAGGTGTACGGCAGATCAGTGCACTTACCCCTGCACATGAAAGCTGAATTTATCATCATGAAGTAAATGGAACAGTGATTGCTGTTTGATTCGCTTCCAGATTTTAATATAAATTATTCAGTATTCAAATTAGACAGAATATTTCCAGCATGTTGTGGAATATCAGACTTGTCGGCAAAAATGACATGAACTAATCAGTGAAGATTAGCAAATATGAATATTTTGCTCTCTTTATCCGAGTTGGGAATTATGATACTAACCGGAGCAAAGCTGAAAAGGACGGTGCAATAAATTAAAGGTTGCGTATTTTATCCTCACCAGCCATGTGTCAATTAACAGAGAAATAACTGGTCACTATATTTTAAATGATTTTTAACATCAGTGTCATCATTTGTTGGTTTCCATAAACTTCTACAATTGTAAATTAAATATATTTTGGCTAATGATTTATTTAAAACTTGTCTGGTACACTCATGCTCAAACCGTAGAAAGGAACTGATTGCTCAGTACAGCCGTCTGTCAGAGGAGGCGGCTCGCAGAGAGAGGCGGGCCATGTGGCGAGTGCAGCGAATGAGACTTGATGACGCCCGGGCTCAGTTCTTCATGCACGACAGGCAGCAGACTCAGGTTTGTAATAAATTACCATAAAAAAATACACACACAGTGGACAAGTAAAATCTGATTAAAGAGTATGTTATTATGGCAGGTATGAGAAGTAATTTTGAACAAAGCTCTTATGACTTATTTTCAGGCAGTGCTAGAGAAATACCCTTTAGGCCAGAAGAGACCTCCCGTGGAAGTGGTGCCATCTGTTCTCTCAGCACAACAGACTGCACCACAACTAACACTGGTATGATCATTTTTTCTTTCTTTTTTTTTAAACATGAATCCCCGTTTCTTTCCAATTAATCATGCTCTACCAGAAATCTCTGCTGTAGTCGTCCTCATTTATGCCTTCTCTTAACAGGAATCTCTTCCTCAGGATCCATCTCAACAGCGGTCAGCAGAAACTGATCAACCTGATGCTGAACTACCACCACCTGACCCATCTTCAACCACCCTCACCCCCCTCACAGTGGACCCTGCCCTCATCTCTGAGGACATTGACATCAATGATTTCCTCCCTAAACCCCCAAATCCTGACAGTCAGCAGGTGGACACGGCCCTGAAGGATATCGGCTCTGACCTACCTGAAGTATGTCCGACAGCGCAACTAGTAGACTATGACTTCAGTGCCCCCTTTAGTCCACTTGAGGGTATCACTGGCCAGCCCTCGGCCCAGCCCCGGCCTCGTTGGGGACCTGCAGTCGAGCCTGACTTGATCCAAAACCACCCCTCTCTTTCACACAGTGCCATAGGAGAGAACGTGTCTCAAATCAATGACAGTCTTCCGAAAGCTGGTCAAACCTCCAAATCCAGCTTTCCTCTAGGTCAGTACATCCCTGAGGGGCCCCAGAATACATTTAAAGCAAGTATTTATGGACATCCCTCTCACGCCTCAGTGCAGCTAGGAGATGGGAGTGCCTCAATAGTGATAGAACAGAAGACTGAAATGGAAGATTTGGGAAGTGTAGAAGCGAATAAAGATGGACAATCTGTTGAGACTACAAAGGAAGCTGCAAGCACTCCAGTCCACAGCTCAGATGGTCAAGATAAAGCTGTTGAAAATATTTCTTTGTCAAATATTCATGTCTCCAGTGCAGATCCAAAAGCTGCATCAGATGCTGCTGCCCTGCCTTCACCTGGCATCCATGGACATTCCTCTGATTCTAACATAAAGATCGGGCAGTTTATGTCAGAGGTATCTGTTCCTCTTCCTTCCTTTAACGTCCACGGTCATGCCTCAGATTCGCACTTTAGAGTCGGTGAGCATGTTTCAGATGTAGTTGCCCCTCTGCCCACCATCAACGTTCATGGTCACAGTTCAGATGCCCATATTAAAGTTGGAGAAAACGTCTCAGATGTTGTTGTACCACTTCCTTCTCCCAGCATCCATGGCCACTCCTCTGATGCTAATATAAAAGTGGGCGAGTTTGTGTCTAACATACCCGAAGAGAGACTTCGTTGGAGTAAACATGGACATGCCTCTGACTGCATCCTTCAAACAGGCTGTGTAGTATCTGGATCTGAACCCACTCAGTCCAGTCTTCCTGGAAGCTCTTATGGTCACTCCTCAGACTCAGCGTTGGTTGTTGGATGTGTAGTTTCAGGAGACGAACCCAAACGTTCTCCTCTACCTGGCAGTGCCCATGGTCACTCCTCAGACTCGGCGTTGGTTGTTGGATGTGTAGTTTCAGGAGACGAACCCAAACATTCTCCTCTACCTGGCAGTGCCCATGGTCATTCTTCAGACTCGACATTGGGTACTGGATGTGTGGTTTCAGGAGAAGAACACAAACGTTCTCCTTTACCCGGCAGTGCCCATGGTCATTCTTCAGACTCAAATTTGGGCGGTGGATGTGTTGTGTCTACAGCTAACCCGCTTCCATCTCCACTACCTGGCAGTGCTTATGGCCACTCCTCTGATTCGAAGCTTGGGGTGGGTTGTGTTGTTTTGGGGACCGAGCCACAAGCCTCTGTACTACCAGGCAGTGCTTATGGCCACTCATCAGATTCTTCACTTGGAGTCGGGTGCATTGTGAAGGGCAAAGCAAGTGGAAATCAGCAAAAGACAGAAGCCAACGAAGATAGAGGTAATGAATAATATCAAGCAATATACATTCTGCAGTTGTGAGGCACACTTAAGTGCCTCTTAGTAAGCTCAAGATGTATGAGACGTGATGATCTTACTCTTGTATTCTCAACTCGAGGCACAGCCAAAACACTCATAAATGCAGAGATAATATTGTTGACAAGTACAAATAAATAACACAGCTAATTGACTAGATTAAAGAGGACCAGAAAAAAGATGTAAGTGCTTTTTTAAATTACATTTTCTACTCTCCCTGTGCCATATTTGACAAGGAGTCTTTGATGTTTTCAATTTTTTTGCACCTTAGATTATTGCTTGGTATTTTCTCAGGTTTAATAAAGTGGTTTTCTGTCTCTCTTCAGATTCTAAGTCAGACAGCCCTGGTGAGCAGCTGGCTGAGGCCATGGGATCCTGGGCGGCAGGTTTCGGTTTGTCCCCTGGAGAAAAGTCAGAGCAGGACTACCTCTTGGCTTTGTCTTCTCAGTACCAGGTGGAACACTACGAAGACTGCTACAACCTAATGGGTTAGTTGAGCGTGAGCGTGTCAAAGGAACCATTAATCTTTGGCCAAAGTAAATGTGGGCAATGTTGACAACAGGAATTTAGGCCATTGTTGTCACAATTGGGTCTAGTTTTTTGTTGTAATGGTTTTAGAGAGGTCTTTATGTGATTTTGGAGAAAATCAAGTTGGTCATTTTTAAATTGTATTGCTTTATACAGAGAGGTGTTCCTAATAGTTTGTCCTCCCTCTTTCTATATCACAACAGAACTCAATAAAGCCACAAACTGCAGTGTGCAAAATGACCATAGAATTGAATCAGTGCCTCCCTAAAACAAACAGTTTGAACACTATAACCTTCATGAAGGTAGAATTTATTACAGAACTATTGTATCAGACTGCAATAATTGTATCAAGCTCAACCTAATAAACTGGTCACTGAGTGTAGTGTAGGTCTTAGAAGACAAAAAACAAGATAAAACCTTTGTACCTGACGCTGAAATTTTACATTTTTAACAGTGGCCAATTTAAAACAAGATTACATTTGTACTCCTTGATATGAAGAGAATTTAGAGATCACTGTTGCCTGAATGTATCGCCAAGTACACGCTGGTTATCTGGCAATCATTAGCGCAGACTTCATATAACTGCCAGAGTAGAAAACAAAAGGGGATCCA
Organism: Larimichthys crocea; assembly: GCF_000972845.2. Taxonomy (NCBI): domain Eukaryota; kingdom Metazoa; phylum Chordata; class Actinopteri; family Sciaenidae; genus Larimichthys; species Larimichthys crocea. The sequence continues at coordinate 12,180,902 of NC_040031.1, forward strand.
GACCAGAACCAAGAGGAACTCCACATTAAACACCTACAAAGTGAAGTAGATGCTGTATTCCAATCATATATTACATAAACAAAACTAAATTAATTCATCTGGTTGTAGACAGAAATGAGATGAGACCAAACGCTGGGCTAATCCATTCTTTTATCAACAAAAAGGATTGCAGTACAAATCTAGTAAAATTGTAGTCTTGAATTTGTTGCAACCTCTTTACTCCCTGGTGTCTCTAAAATGACTCAATGAAAAATGTAACCTCTTCTGAAATACAGAAGAAGTATCATGTCATATTGCAGAAATGAAAATGATGCACCTTACAGTGGTGGAGCTTACTTCATGTAAATTAAAACATGTTCAGGAGTGATTCATTTCCAGAGGCGGTTAAATATTTACTCCATCAGCAAGCACAGAGGTTGCATAAAAAAGCAGCGATATTTCACGAGGGTATTAAGTCTGGTTTATGTTTAGTTTGGATGCATCATTGCTTCGTTGAAGTAATATCTTGTCTTTTTCACTCAGCGTGTGTTGTTCACTCATGCTGCTATTATTCATGCCAGCTTCTAGGGTCTCCATGAAATCAATCAGAATCTACTCAGCCGAATACATTTTCCACACTACTGATCAAAGTCAGGAGCCCTAATTATTTAGGGAGTATTACCAGCAGTATAGAGGGTGGGAAAATTACTGGAACAACTTACAATACAGTGCTATATAATGAAATCATGCTGCAGTGACTCATTGTGAAGCCATTGTTTTGTTTTTGTTGTGTCAGTGGTTTAGATTCATCTTTATTATCTATATTATTTGCATTCTATTTACTTAGCTCATAACATTTTAGAAAATAGTAAAAATCCATTGTTAAAGAGTAACGATTCAATATTAACATTTGAGGAAGTGGCATTTAGTTCAATTAACAAAATAGTTGGCAATTCATTTTATATTGCTCAAATAATTAGTACAGATGTTAGTTGTTTAGTTAAAGCATTCTCAAATAATTAGTACAGATGTTAGTTGTTTAGTTAAAGCATTTAATAAATTATTCAGATATTTATTTTAATATTTCATGTGTGGTTATTTGACTTCTGTTTCTCTTTCTTTTGACTCTATCCTATTTTTTTTTGCTCCTCGGTTTTAAAAAAACAACTCTCCTGTCTCCTGCTGTCGTCAGAGCGATATTTATTCAGCAACACACCTTTTCATCTCCCTCTCACGCAGCTTCGTCCCCCGAGTGTCAGCTGCTGAAGCAGGTTACGCGGGGCCCATGGGGCCTCCCTATGGACCCCACACTCCGCAGAGCCACAGACACGACTGCTGTCCAACTCAGCGAGATGGTTTCCCTGCCAGTTCTGATAAAACACTCTGTCACCACCCCGCTCATCACACAGTAAGTGTCTGACTGAAAGGAAGCTGCAGGAGGAACGGGTCTGATGTGTTAGATGTGATTTAAAAAAATATCACATTTGTAAGCACATTACAAGTTATTATTTTACAAGTAGGAGTTTGAATGGCCGAGAAACCATTGCCTACATACTGTGTTTAAAAGAAATGCAGGTGTGAGGTTTTCACTGATGTCTTGTCATTTTTCTGCCACTTCAGGCCACTTAAACTGTAGCCGAGTGCATATTTTTGCACTGATGGAATATTTTCAATTCTTATTACCTTCCATCTTTGTAGGATCCTTCCTCTGTTTGAAATTCCATCAGAGCTCCAGACAAGCTTGTCAGTCTTCACCTACAATGTTTCTGCACACTAGGCACTTTAGCTTTTTGTGTGTAAAGAAATAGCTTTCTCATCCTTTTCTGCACACAGAGGGTGGTGCAGTATATTTAGCGTTGGAATTCATAGCTCTAAATTTTTATTAACACATTTTTATCCCATGCTCAGATGACGCAGTGGAGTTTGCCAGCGATTCTGAACGCTATTTTTTTTTTTTTTATCTCTTCCCTGCTGACTGTTCAGTTAAACCTGCCTTAAATCCTACCACTGTGTAAATGTGAATTGCTTAGGAATGATTTAAAGTAATGAGATTGTGAGGAAGTCATCCAAAAAAAGTGACCAAAAAAAAAAACACCAAAGCTTTCTCCATTGGCTGATGTCTATCATCATCACAACCTTTTATCAAATTTGCAAGTCGGCAACATTTTCCCATCCTGATTCTGGTGGTCAAAAGGCTTTCTCTCCTTATCTCAGTCATTCTCTCCTCTACACCTTCCATCCCCAGTGTATCTCTGGTGAACAAGGCAGTGGTGGACTACTTCTTTGTGGAGTTGGGGGTGGAAAGACACTTTGAGGCGCTGCGCCACTTCCTGCTGATGGAGGATGGCGAGTTTGCACAGTCCCTCAGCGATCTGCTCTTTGAAAAGGTGAAGTGTTGCTGTCATCTCTCACATTCAAAAGAGTGTCACTTTTTTTTTTTTCCTTCTTCAGTTTAATCAACTCTAGGCCTGGGACAAGATTTTTGAAAGAAGACCCAAATGGTCTCCGACGGTCTCACTTTTAATGCAGTACATTTAAACGAGCACTTTGATCAGCGCCACATGCATTTAGTGTTATCCTCCTCTATCCTGAGAAACCCATTAGAGAGCAGGCATAGGGAACCTTGTAAACTCAGTGATTGCATCCATAAACTACTAAGTACACACTGAGTAATGCCGTAAAGTACAGGCACTTAACAAAACTTGAGTTCGCCGTACTAGAAATGTAGGAAAAAGTTACACAACTCACTTTTTTTTGTCTTGCAAAATGTAATCTAGTACTTCTGCGTGTGTTGCACTTCAGATCACACGTCTTGACAGAAAAGTGTAAAGCAAAACTTAGCCCTCCTGCAAGCTCCCCTAATCAATATTTCTCTTATTAATAATGGATTAAGCCACCGTGTGTAATGTAAAAAGGGGTTTGCCCGTTGTGACAAACCCACAGAGGCTTATCAACTGACCCTGCAGTTCCATTCGACCTAATGGAGCTTTTAACTGCCTTTTTAAACTCAATGTTTGGGTTTTTACGGCCCGCAATGTTACTGTTTTGGTTCACTCCCCATTGCTTTCAGCAGCGTCGTTTTCATCTGCAGTAAGCAGCTTTTACACCAGAAAAAAAAGCCCTAGAAAATGACTATACCCAAACTACCTGACACACAGACTAACTGCTGAATAGAGTGGAGCATTTAGATCAAAAAGACTGCAGCTAAAAGAGGAGGTTTCTGACTTGTCCTGTGAGTGCTAAAAGCTTCCAAATGCCTGGAATTCAAGCTTGTAAGCAGCTTGTCAAACGGACGGACGGTCAGCGTTCACCCGCTTTGATCTCTACCAGCTCCCGAAGGAAATATCTGCTTCTTGTCGCGGCTAAAAGCTCCTCTGTGATCACCAGCTAGTCTCTCTGCAGTTTGGTGCCGAGCAAGGTATTGCACAGTGGGCTTTAAGAGCTGCCCCGCTGCGGCTGAAAGTGACATTCTGAGAGCAGCGAGAGCGAAACCAAATCAGTAATGTTTGCATGCCAGAGACACAAAACAACGAGCTGAAAATACCTCACTGTAAAAGCTTTGTGAAGCCGAGGGGGAGGCTGCAGATTCAGATGCTCGTCATTAAGTTCATTGTCACATTGCTTTTTCAGAATTTCATTTCATACAATGATGGTATCATAAAAATAACAAATCACAGCTGCTTTTAGCATGTGAAGGTTTTCATCCCTGTCTATCACTGCCAGGAATCCTGGACTGCTCGTGTCAAGCCCGAGCTTCCTGGCGTGAAATAACAAGCACAGTCTGTGCTAACACCTTGGTGCTGTTCCGCAGTAAACATTCATGTACATCTGTCTCTCGAGGCCCATGCGACAGAATGGGTTTTTGTCCCAGCCAAACACTACACCAGCTGATATCGCTGATTAGCACAACTTCAACCGGAAAGCAAACTTATCATTGTAATCAGCTCCCCGTAGTGTTTGTTTGGAATGAAAACCATAGATGGCAAACAACAGGTGTGGAGGCGTCGGTAGATTTTTATTTTCTGTATTTATTTGACCGTGCGTCTCGTCCTCTCTCAGCTGGGCAGCGGACAGACTCCCGGAGAACTGCTGACCCCTCTGGTGCTGAACTCCATCCTCAGCAAGGCCCTGCAGTACAGCCTACACGGGGACACCCCCTTAGCCGGCAACTTCACCTTCGCCCTGCGCTACCTCCCGGAAACCTTCCACCCACACGCCCCCGATTCACTCAACTGTTTGGAGCTACGCTACAAGGTGAGGCGTTATATATATGTATATGTGTGTGAGTGGATGTGCTTGTCTCAGCATGAGTGGCAGCTTGAATGTGACAACCTGTCATGTTCGGACAAACCGCTCCGGGTGTGGAAAATTAGCTTATCACGCACTTAAATTGTCGAAAACTCGTGGATTGATTTGGAGTCGGGTGTTTTTGGATGACATCCGCGGTGACTGATGCTGCACGTTTGTCCTCCGCTCTTTGTTCTTCACCTTGTTGTATCTCTCATGACTGTTGCTAAATCTCCCTCACCCTCTCTTTCCCTATCTATATCTCATTTGTTCCCTCCCTATGCTTTCGTTTACCCATTCCTCTTCTGCTTCCACCCCCCACATCTCTCACACTCCGTCTTCCCTTGACAATCTTCTCACCTCCTTTATCAATGTCTCCACACTCGCACCTTTCCTCCTCCCCCTCCCCTCCCCTCATCCGTCACTCTCCCGTTACCTGTTCCCGGGTCCACTTTCCTTCGCCCTCCTCTCACACTCGCTCGCTCTCGCGCCTTCTCACGCCTCTCTCTCCCTCCGTGTCGTCTCCCAGGTGGACTGGCCATTGAACATCATCATCACGGACAGCTGCATGAACAAGTACAACCGTCTGTTCTCGTTCCTGTTACAGCTCAAGCACATGGTGTGGAGCCTCCGCGAGGTCTGGTTCCACCTCAAGAGAACAGGTGAGGGTGGTGGGAAGCGTTTGATCTGGGCTCGGCTCCAGACTCCACCTTTAACTCTCAGAAGGGAAGAGTTGAGATTTTTTCCTGTTGTGCTTCAACTGTTCATAAAATATTCATCAAGAAGAATGCTGCGATTCCTTTATGTTTTATTTATACAAAGCACATCTCAGACCAGTGGGATTGTTGTAAAACATTGTGCTTCACTGGCTTAGATAGTATTGATCAGTGAAAGCTTGTATGCAGACTATAAATGCATATCCTGAGGGGGGAAAAACACGAGTACAAAACTTAAAATTAATATTACTGATCACCAGGGAAAAATGTGGATGATTACTTGATGTGAGACTCTTAATGCACCCTAAGCAGGACCGATAGCGAAACTTTTTATTACGAGTGTGCATTGGTTTTTGCCTAAAAGTAAAACAAAGATGAATCCCTGTCAGTCAAACTCCTGACCAGCAGGGAACAAAAGAGCTTTAAGGAGCTGATTTTACAGTTTATGATAAAAAACAAGCAGCAGGTTGTCACATTTGACATCATGTTTTCAATCCCTGCAGCCCTGATCATGTTTCACCCTCTTTGTTTCCCCCTTAGCGCTGGTGAAAGGTGCCGGCCGCTCGGTGCAGTTCCGTCAGCTCCAGCTCTACAGACACGAGATGCAGCATTTTGTCAAGGTCATCCAGGGATACATCGCCAACCAGATCCTGCAAGTGTCCTGGAGCGAGTTCACAGCCAAGCTGGCCACCGCCAGTGACCTGGATGCCATTCACCGCACACACGCAGACTACCTCAACAGAGCCATCTTCAGGTGAGGGCTGGCAACGCATAGGTGCATATTACAGGGGTGTTTATTGCAGGATAAAGCTCGTTAGACGCACAAAATAGATCGTTTTCTAGGACATTTTGGAACAAACCAAGAAGAACTTGTCTCCCCTTGAATGCGATACATGAGTGATCACAGCTGTCTGAGTAGTCAGAGTTTTAAATAGTATATGGATGTGACACAGCTGGAAGGCAGTTCTCTGCGGGGAGTCACTCCACACGGGTTTCAGGTCCTCACATGACAACATTTGCAGCATTTCTCGGTCTGCGAATTGAATATTTTTGGAGTTTGAACTGTTTGCGGGATGTATCAAAACATTAAATGACTTCATCTTGTGCTCTACGATATTCTGATGGGCATTTTTCACAACTTTCTGATGTTTTATTGACTAATTCCATCACTTAAACACCATGAATTATGCAGATTGCAAATCTAGGAGAAGAGAGAGCTCTGTTATCAGATCACTAATCCGTACTGGCACATACCCCGTGTTGAGGTGTCGCAGCTGGTATTGGCAGAATAAAAGTTGAAAAAACATTGTGCTCACTTAACAGTTTTCTTTTTATTTCAGCTCACATTTTCTTTGCCGTCGTTCAAGCACAAGGCCAAACGCTTTAAAGTTTTCACTTTGTTCTAAATAGATGCGTTCATCTTGCGTTAAGAAGCCAGAAATGATCCAATGTTCCAGCTCTATGACAGTAAATTCAACATGTGGGGTTTTTTTTCTGAATCGGTTGTTAAAAAACAATCTCAACTGCTCGGTGTGTTTGCTTATTTGGCCAGTGAAACATCAGAAAAGGATGAAACACATCCGTCACAATGTTTCGTCGGTTAGCAACCCAAAGATAATTTTTTTTCTTTTAGTCAAATCATTCAGTCGACTAATGTTTGCAGCTGTAGACAAACATAAATCAAGATAATACTCCGCCTACTTGGTCCATCTTTTTGGGACTCCAGACCCTTTACATACGGAAGATGTTCTGCAAACCTTATTAAAGAAAGGATAAACGTAATTTAAACCATCAACGCCACGAAATCTAAAAAAAAATTCAGGGAATACCCAATGAAATGATTTCTTCGGGCTCTGTACGGACACAGCTAGTTGAAGTGGAACGCTCTGCACCCATCATTTCATATAAAATTGATAAACTTCCTCTTTGCAAGTTTATTAAAATTCCAGCTGGATCTGAGGCTAACTTTTGAACCCAGTAAATGATTTACTCTATCACACCTCCATGTATGTATGCATGATGTCAGCACGTCTGAAAAGTCGCTTCCTCGTTAATGTTCTTCATCTCTGCACTCTCTCCTCTTTCCTCCTCTCGTCAGGGGTTTACTGACGGAGAAAGCGGCTCCGGTCATGAACATCATCCACAGCATCTTCAGCCTGATCCTGAAGTTTCGCGCTCAGCTCATCGCACAGCCCTGGGACAGCCAGCAGGGGGAGGCAGTGCACCCCAGCTTCATTGCCATGCAGCAGTCGTACAACACCTTCAAGTATTACTCTCACTTCCTTTTCAAAGGTAAGGACGGAGCATTGTGTCCGATCTGATCTGAAGTTCACTTCAGCCACATTTAAATTCTTGTTGTGATCCCGCCTTGTTTTTATTATTCCGAAACACATTTTTATCGACGTTGACATCGTTACTTACTGCAAACAGTCAGTCAGTGAAAAACATGAACTTAATTAACCCGAGGAGGAACAAAATACGTTTCACTCATATTTGAAATATAAATATATAAAAATGTAGGTAATCTTTAATTAAGGGTTGCTGAATTCTATCAAATTTAGTTTTTTTTAAAGCATATCCAATCTATTCTTAACTAAAGGGATTAATTAAGTCATCCAGTGACATTTTAATGGTAGAGTAAGCTGTTGTCTCTGCTCTTACATGTAAGTATTAGCCTTTTCGCTGTACAGTAATTAAGAAATAAGAAAAAAACTGCCTCTGAGCCGCAGTCATCATCGATTAAGACGACCAAATTAAACCACGTGTAGCTCGTCTGAACATGTGCATGCAATAATCGGAGAGATTATCAGATTATAAAGTGTTGAACATCCATCCATCCACTATGTGTAACCACTTATCCTCATCTGGGTCACGGTGCTGCACGGTGGAGCCTAGTGTTGAACATGTTTTGGTGAAATCAGTGTCGGTTAATTGCTGCAGCAACACTTGTGACAAACGGATGCACACCCATTATGAAGATTATCAAAGAGATCCAAGTTTGTGTGAAGGTAATTACACTACAGCAGCCTGAGGTGTCTCTCAAAGCGGATTTCATCCTCGAGTTCTTTTTGTTTCCGCAATGTGTGGTTACCGAGTCACAGCGGAGGGATTGTAAAACGGTAGTGAAGTCATTTTGAACTCATTTTCGAAAGAGATTCACTTGATTTTCTTTACCTTCGACTTGCTCATATTGGCATCAGCTACACTCTGAAATGCATTTTGTACAGAAGCAGGGCTGTGGATCTTGTCCTCCATCACTTACACACTTAACCGCACCGAACAGGAGGTTTAATAATGTTTCTATGTATGTGTGAGTATTGTTTTATGACAGACATGGAAAAATGGAGTGGCAGCACTTTCTTTTTTCCCCCTCAAACTATGACTACTACATTTTTGGGGGGGGCTTTCATATCTTTATTGGATAGGACAGCTGTGGAGAGACAGGAAAGTGAGTGGATTAAGGGGAGGGGGTGACATGCAGCAGCAAACCACAGGCTGGAACTGATGCTAAACTAAGTGAGCTACCAGGATTCCCGATGTCACAAAGTGCTTAATGCTTTTGGGTTTTTTTATCTTCTCAGTGGTGACCAAGCTGGTGAACAGAGGCTATCAGCCTCATTTAGAGGATTTCCTCCTGCGCATCAACTTCAACAACTACTACAAAGACTCCTGAGGCTGTCCGCTGCTGTGTAACGTTTGTACGCCAGCAAAGTGTGCTTGCTGTTTGTTAAATGCCGATCCAGTTCATCACAGCGTGCCACGAGTGTTACATTTGCAGAATCCGCCGTGTGTTTGTAAGATAAGATAATCAGACTTATAGAATAAATTAAGTTCCTGAATGCTATTTAAAAAAAAACACACTATAGTTTACTAAGTTTGTAATAGAGATGAAGCCGATGCCTGCTGTAATGCCTCCAGCTGTGTGCATATAAATTAAATGTAAATAGAAAATGCTTTGTTTAATAAATACTCTATTCTCTGTGTGTTTATCTTCATGTTCTTTTGTGATGCAAAGAAGAAAAAAAAAACAGTTACTCGAGTAAGAAAATTACGTATTTATTAAAGATTGTATGTTAACATTGCACGGTTCTTAGAAAACTAGGACAAATTAAGTGCAAAGCCTTATGGGTAGTGGTGGATTCTGTCAACTTCAGCCATTTCCACAAAGACAGAGGGAGAGGGGAAGGAAAATGCAGTCCTTGCTATACTACTGGATTTTATTTTCTACACCATGAGTACCCAGATTTCTTTTTTTTCCTGACGGTGCATTACTCATAAAGCACACATATATATCAAGACTATGCAGCACAGCTGTAATAAGCATTAGGGGGGGCATCCAGCATGCCGCGGACGGTAAGAGGATTTGGTTTGGTGACTGGACGGTAAAAGTTGAAGAAACTCCTCTCTCTCTCCAACTGAGCCATCAATCAACAAAATCTCAGACTTCTGGTTCATGAATGCATTAAGCATGTTTGTATGCATTGTTGTAGTTTTTATTAAAAGGTGTGTCTCAACCAGCACCTGTGGAAAGACGTTACAAGTCTATCGGACAGACAGGATTTTTCTTTTATAGCATGAGAAGACCGCGCTGACTCGCATTTACATCAGGCAACATAAAGATTAATCATGACGACTTGGAAGTTCAACATTTAGGATTGTGGAGGAGAGTTATGTGAGCTGTGTGAGAAGACATACCACTCTGTTATATTTGGTTAAATATGAGGCTGGAACAGAGGACGAGCGCCTGTAAAGCTCACTAATTAAATTTACACACAAGTTCTACCTTGTTTGTTCATGAGAGTAAAAACCACGTTTTACAGGAGGGGATGGGGGGGCTTATGTGCCAGACTATTTCTTGGCTGTGACAGACCAGAGACTCCAGGAAGTTCCTAGTTGCGGCCAAGAAATAGCCCGGCACATAACCATCTGTGAAAATTGAATATATAAAGTGTTAATTAGTGATATCTAGAGGAGCAGTTAGACAGTTAAACAGTGCCAGACTAGCTGTTTCTACTCCTATGTGCTATGCTCACCGGCTTCTGGATGCAACTTCATATTTAGACAGATGAGAGAGTGGTACGTTCTCAGCCAGACAGCGCATTTCTCCACTTTTTAAAATTACAATAAGAAGTGCCACGAGCGATCAAACATAATCAAAAGTAAGAGAGCAGGCAGTCCTACATGAAACATCCACACTGATTCCTTGTTTAAGCCACGCTGCTGCTCTGACGTAGAGTAAAAACAGAAAAAGCACGCACTGATCAACACAATGTCATTTTCACGATCCACGTCATGTCAGTGGTTTTGACCCTCATCTGTATTACAAAGTACAAAACATGTCACATTCACATAATGCACCACGGGCTTCCACTGTCCGATAAGATTAGTGTTACAGCCGGGTACAGGGGCTGAGATGGAACAAAACTGCACTGGTATTCAGAGGAGAAAGGCAGAATTTCACGGATCAATCGCTTCACCCTCAGTTTTTCCTGTTCTGATTAGTATTCATATGCATGTGCAGAGAGCGAATTGCCTTTCAGTGACTACATAATGCCTCGCTGTGGTCTTGCCTACATGCGTTACTGTAATATCTCACTAAACTTTGTTTTTTTTAGTATTACGGCTTAGTGCTTCAAGTGAAGGTGTTAATCTTCTGCAAAGGGACTGAGAAAGAACAACATTACTTAATCATGCACTGCATCAGTCCAAGCGTATTAAATCAGAAAGCTTTTAATGCAGCCGACTCTGATTAAACATCATATAGACACTTGGACGGTTCATATTTACACAGGCTTTCAAGAAATGGAAGCAGAGCGCACTTTCTTCTTTTAAATTTTACCTAAGAATATTTGAACTCGTCAAGGACGGCCTCGCATACAGTACAGTTCATCTTAAGACTTGCTTCGTAGCGCGGGAATAATGTAAAATGTGACATTAATTCAGTTCAGATGGAATGCATAAGATAGACCGGATGACCTGATGTAACCTCCGTCGTCTTAAAAGTCTGGTATCCTTCAAATAACTCGATTAGTGCATTCTGTAGATCATTATTAAAACAGATAAAGGAACTCTTTTTTTTATACACAAATAAATGCCAAAGTAGTTGCATAAGAGCCTTACGTACAAGTTAACATGTAAAACAACGTAAAGAAATAAACTCCTCACACCAACTCGAAACTCTTTAAAACGAAAAATGTATGTAAACCTAAACTGAAGCAGAGGATTCACCACCTTCCCTTCTGTAAGATGGGCCGGGGATATTAGAAGACAATGAAACACAATCAATACCTATATATATATAGTGTCCCTTTTGTATGCAAGTACCACCACCAACAGTGGTATGAAAACAATTCCAGATCCCAAAGACCCATGCTGCAGTCTGACTGTAGAAAAGCAGATCTAATGAGATGTGCTTATGTCGTCTGCTTTCGTTACAGCAAAGAAACAGTCCAGTAAAATCTAGTAACACAGGGTAACAATGGTTAAATGGAAGTGCAGTCTCTATTATGGGTGTTACAGTACCAGAGTTAGAGCTCGGTGGGATGACATCTTCATCCATGGAAAGGCCCTTCTTTTCTGGGCAAAACATTGGACCATGTTCCCTGGTCTTGGCTTTTTAGTACTAGTACGAGTTTGAGTACTAGTCCTAGGCCTCAGACTCCGAGTCCTCTTGTCCATCTGGGTTGGTCGTGTCGCCCGTCTCAGGCTCCAGCAGCAGGAATTTACCATCGTTGGTTAGAGGCATGTTCTTCATGAGCTGGGCCAGGGCCTCCGGGTCCTTTAAAGACAATACATTTTAAATGTACATACACTACTCACAAAAAAGTCAACTTGAAATTTCATCTTGAATAACTGATTGGAACAAAATCTAACAACTGTGGTGGATACATCAAAACAAAAAAGTGTCAGCGTCTCAGTAACTTGTCATCTGTCCTTGAGCATCGATGACAGCTTGACGAGGACGTCTCATGATGCAACCTGCTGATGACACTCTGCGACACTCTAAGCTCAGTGGCAACTTTTTCCTCTAAAGTACATCCTGTTTCCTGCCAGGTACTGCTGTTGTACTGTTTGTTAGGTCGTCTTGGTCTCATGATGCCAAATGTGAACAGCGTGATGAAGAGGACTGTTTGAATACAAACTGTCACTGAACCAGAACTTTTGTACAGCCAGTCCATTTTGGGTGCATTCTGAAATTTCACCCGAAAGCCGAATATCCCTAAGTGAGTGTATGAAGTCTATGCAAGGTAAAATGTTGACTAACTCCCTCTAGTGGTTGTGTTCCTACTTATCTTCATTAATTTGTAGAGATTCAAATTTCTTTTTTTTCCAGCCACAAAACCTAAGAAATGTAATCTAATAAAAATTGTCCCACAGGTGCACTGAAATCTTTTGTTTCCTTTGCACGAGTTCCAAAAAGACTAAAGAATTAAATAACAGAACGGATTTTAGAGAGGATCAAAATGATTTCTTTACGTTTCATTAATTGTGTTCTTCTACTCTAATGGATTTTGACTTTGTTTCCATGATGATGATACCTTCTTAGCTTCCGTGATGTCCTTCGCCAAGCTTATGGTGTAACATATCTGTGAATAAAGAGAAAAAGATAAACTTAAATATATAATTTGTGCATCAGTTGACGTACAAATGTACAAAAAAATATTTGGCGTTTTAACCTTTTCGCCCTCCGTGTTGCTCTCAAAGACAAAGGCGCTAAACGAAGGCTCCCCCTCCTCGTCGCCGTCGCTCCAGTCTCTGCCCTCGACCACGAATCCCATCAACCTCCCGTTCTCTTGGTGGGCTGCAAACTGGCAAACTTCTCCGAGCTGGAACTGAGTAAACGTGAGAGGTCACGAGGCATTAAGGATAAGATTTGAATTTACAGTAAACATGACCTCAGTAAATTTGAAAAAGAGAAAATGTTCTTGAGCAAACCCTGGCCTTTTCCCTCATCCCTCAAACCTTTTGTCATACTTACGCTTGTTCTTGTAACTTGAGTCTGAGGGTCAATCAACCTATTGTGAAGACAAAATAAAGATACTTCTTACAAATCAAACAATCAAAAGGTCGTGCAACAGCTCAACATCACGTGTTTTTGCTGGAGTGGCATACAAAAGCGTTATTTGTCACAGACGGTTAGGCCTTCAGTTGATGTATAGCTCTTACGAAGCTGTCCAACAATGACAAACCGCACACAATCAAGCGACTACTCAATATTACAGACACAATACCATTTGTTGTGTACAAAGAGGTCAAACTTGATCACTGCGAGATTACTACAGCTGTAGTGCTGTACGACTTTTCCTTGTTGAGTTGCAGCGTGGGAGGTTACAGGATTTCAGACTGTGTAGCTGTGATCCAAACCAGACTGTCACAAAGTTTATGATTTGATCAATTTAATTACAGAGACAGATTATAACCGCACATTTAATTAAGATTGTGAGGCTGTGACAGACGAAACTCAAACTATTGGAAGATTATATTATTATAATCACAGGATAAGACACAGCTGCTTTTCTTGCAGCAGGGGTGGGGGCGATATTTTTGGATGATAGGGTATGACGTGACACGACAATAGCTGTTGAGCTTTCCTCTCTGGATTTTTGGCTCACCTCATACTCAACTGGGTTCAGTTTGTTGTATTGGCTCTTTTTGTTTTCTTCTAACATATCCCTCACTGCTGAAATCTTTCTCCTTTTTTTTTTTTGAAACCAACTCATCAGCCGTGCAGCTGGACGCAATGTTACACAATGTTGCTTTCAGCCATTGTCGTCCTTGCTGTGCAGAACGCCATCACGTCTATGTCAACGAGTCAGAGTATTGCTATTATCATGATATGACCAAAACTTCTTGGATTAAATGTATCTAAAACCAAGGATTATTATTGATTTTAGATCTAACAGATGCAGTATTTGGGTATTTTTGATGAGCAGCCTTAATCTGAGGCTGATGGTACATGGAGCATCGGAGAATTCATCTTCTTCACAAACTCAATTTATTCTTTGTCAGTCCTACCGTCCTCTGTCGTTTTTTTATCAATCTTTTATCAAGAATTTCCTGAATCTGTTCTAAGGTCACTGAAGTGAAGCAAAAGGATCTCAATTCATTTTTGCAACCAAAAAAATCCTCCGTAAAGCAGCGAGTGGAGACCTTTACCTGCTTGTAAAATGAACTGGTACTCTAAATAGTTAGTTCTTTTCCTTTGAACGTTGACACTTTTCATCTGATCTTTAATTCATCTTGTTTTTTTGTTTTTTTAAATTGTGCTCATTAAGTTTACTTATCAATTTTTTTAAAGACTCTTCCACATTTGGCTCCCTTGTATCATATTGTTCAGAATCAGTAATACTTTAATAATCCCAGGGGGAAATTATTTTTGTTACAATACTCCAGGTATACAAACAAACAAACAAACAAAAACAACATAGTTAAACAAGTAATCATCTATTAAGAACAAAATATAAATATATAAATATAAACTATAAACTATAAACTATATAAATATATATATAAAAGGGTATATAAAAGATAACATTTGCTGTTAAATCATTCATCATCATTCAGTAAGTTTCTGTGTTTTGCATATTTTAGAAGCTGCTCCAAACAGAGTTGTTTTAATTTTTATTCACGTATCATACCATAATATCTTGTCCCTATACCTTTGTATCTTGTCCCTACACCTTTGGACCATGAAAGACAGAATACAGTAGGAGTCAAACTAATGGCCACGGTCAACAAACATCAGCATTCTTGGCAGAAAACAATATCAGTGTATCGGCTGTCTCTGTCTGTCCTCAGAGGTGGTATAGTTTATATATGTGTAATCAATCCCACCTACCTGAGGCTACTGCTGGTGACCATGAGGTGGGACTCTGTGGTCCTGAAGATGTTGTGTATGGCTCGGGCAGCCAGCACCTGCCTCATGGCCTCATAGATGACCTCCTGATTGTCGCCACAGCGCACCGCCATCGACCCCAGGAAGCGCACGGCGAACACTTGCTGCAGGAGGGAGTCTGCGGAAGCATACACAAACATGTCAGCAGCATAAAAGAAATACAGAAGATTTGATGTGGGAGAGTAAACTCAAAGTACACACACACACACACACATTTGTACTGATCTTGTGTTTGGCAGAGAGAAAATGGACCATTAAGTTGCACTCAGAGGAGTAAAATGGTTACCGTCACTTTCTGTTGAACAGTCATCGTCGGTCTCTCCAAATGGATTTGTGCGTCTGTCAGGAAGAGAGTACAAACATAACAGCAAAAAAAAACAAAACAATTAAACCTCTGCAGGAAGCCATTATGAAAATTATATCATAACCACCAACAGCCTTCCTGCTCTTAGCCGTCCCACTCACCTTCCTCCAGCTCTGTTCTGGTCCTGAAACTCAGAGGCCGGCAGCATGATGTCAAACTGGATGGGTGTCCCTGGGGCTATCAGGTCCTCTGCTTCCGGAGCAGTGCCTGTCTTCTGGGATCCGCTGCCGGCAACATGCACACCTCCTGGTTTCGCTCTGCAGGAGTTAGACAGTCAGAATTCGTTTGAAATATAATAAGGTGTAAAAAAACGAAATGCCCGACTGAAAGGACGGGCCACATGGATGTTAGCACAGAATGTGGATTTTGTCCTTCATCAAGAGACAAGAGGAACAAATACAGTGGCCGAGAGTGCTTTCTGTGTTTCGAGGCAGACTTGAACAAATATGAACATATGCTTCTATTGTTCAGCTCAAATGTTGGAGCACACAAACACATTTGATCAATTCCTAACAGACTTTTGCTTTTGTATTTTTGGCTTTGGACAGGCTGGAAAACAAAAAAAAAACACTGTCCAGACTCTTTGTATATGGAGTAATGCTATTGTTAGAGCCCTATGTATACCGTCTGTTTTTCCGAATTCAGTCAAAGCTTGAGTTGAGAGACCTGCGGTGCCTAGTTACGGTTGCTAAGCTGTAATTGCACAATAGCTGCTTAGGTTCACGGTTTAGTATAAAGTGATTGTCATCCTCAGTAATCATAGCTCGACATCTTTTCCATCTAAAATCAATAACTAGTGTGAGTGTTGCACAGACACAAAGAAAAATGAGACATAAAGAGCCAAAACCAAGACCTGCAACTATAAAATATTCAACTTCAGGTCAGGATGCAGTATGTAGGGTTAAGAACAAAGCCTCCACACGAGCAGCAGCATGTCTAACCTGTCAGGGTTGGGCGAGCCTTCTGGTCTCTTCTCAAAGCTGGTGATGGGGGTGACTGCTTGAATGGCCGTTTGGTTCAGACGGATAGCCACAGCCTAACAACAAGAAACAGAGACATTGCAGCATCTCTATATCAGCAGGCGAGCTGTATATGTAACTAGGAGAACGCTTTTCAGGTAAACAAGATGATTAAAAAGGTATTGGTCCAAAATGAGTCTTTCTGTAGAAATAGTGAAAGAAAGAATAGAAAAAAAATACTAACAAATCCTTTAGTGTTCATGGGCAATTGAAATATTGAAAAATGTTTAAAAAACCTAAAAAAATTGTAAATAAGTAATAAAGTAATCCATGTTTAAAGTTTCGAAATACAAACTTATGACAGAGGATGTTATAAATCAAGGATTTTTTAGGAATGTGTTTACAGCACCGTCACAAAAGATCCCACAATGGAGCAGAAAATATTCAGTAGTTTGGACTGTAACACCTCTTAGTATCTGAAAATGATCATTTACTCTTCCGTGAACTAAAACGACCAAGTGTCGGGAAAAGAAGTGAGTGAAAGAGAGAGTCTGTTTGTCTTGGAAAAAAAATAGAATAAATATAAATCCTGCTGCAGACACGCGAGATCCTTGGATTGAAAAACAATAAAAGGCAGCTGTGAGACACTTCAGAGAGAAGAAGGAGGAGGCTTTACGTGATAGAACTGGAACAACGGCGTTACATTTTATTATGTGTTACTAATTAATGTGGTTGAACAACAAACTGATGTCACACTGGCTGATCAAATAACATGGGTATTGTTCTAATAAATCGCCTGTGTCTGATTTAGACGTGGTAGTCTGATTGCTAAATATTTGGTTTAGTTGGCGTGTTGTCTAACATGCAGTGCGTGTTTGTATGAAACCGCGTGCCTCACCTCTGGGTTGTCAGTCAGGTAGATCTGTCTGGAAATGTTGTTCACAGTGCAAATCCACTGAGAAAGAAACACAGAGATCCACATTAGATCTTCCTGTAGCTCAGACGCGAGCCGTCTGAAATCCCTTGACTGATACCAGCTGTGACAGGCCGGTCGGATGTGTCCAAGCACAAAACCAAATATGGAAATCACACAAATGAGTCACGACATCTTCTCTTATTGTTCTATGACAGATACTTGTACGGGCAGATAACTTTGGGATGAAGATGTAAAATCAGTGAGGACGATCAGACACAGCTGTTTCACACTTACTTCTTCGTATTCCCTTTTGCTCTCAGCTTGTAGAATCATTGACCTGCAGGCGTCGAACACAAATGGAGAGAGTTAGGCAAAACACAGCCAATGTCTCATACATACATGTTTGTCTATGTGGGAAAAGTGTACGTACGTTTTGCCTGAGGGGGAGGTTATCTGAAAACAGTAGCGTCTGTCCTCGCACTCCACAGCCATGACGGAGCTGTTGTCCAAGTCCAGCACCATTCCCCCTGCCACCGCCCCGCGCGGCTGACACATGAGATTCCCTCCCTGGGTGAAGAAGTACAGCCGGTCCCAGGCTGTGGTCACCAGGCCTGTTTTACTGGAGCACAAAAAAAGAAATAGTGGATAAATGTCTGCACTAAAAGATGAGATTTTGAATAATACTAATAGCTTTTAAAGTGGCATAATGGAAAGTCAAGGAGGTCAAGGAGTTGAAGCTGATCTGATGCAAATTCCAAGGCCATGTCTCGCTTACAAATAAGCTTAGCAAAAATAATATCCATCACTTCTCCTTGCCCGTCTTCAAGCGAAAAAAGAAACTAAATTGTGTGTCAGAATTAAGACCGACATGCATTAAAGTCTTATATGCTCGTTTATGTTTTCCATAACCACTTAATTCTCATCAGAGCTCAGACATTGGGCGAGAGGCTACAAGGATACACCCTGGACAAATCGCCAGTTCATCACATGGCTGACAAACAAACAAACAACATTCATGCTCACATCCACACGCGTGGGCAATTTAGAGCGTCTCCGAGCGTGCATGCCTGCACCGCCGTGCAGCCCCATTTACGTTAATATTGCTTAATTTTTCCAAACAAACATTTCCTCCGTATTCCCTCACGTTATTTTTCTCTTTCAGGTCTGTCTTCATTAGATGAACTGCGCAACAGGGACAGATATTTGCTAAAAATTCTCATGGTAGCAAGCAAAAAGGCAATTACGCCTTATGCCGGCTTCTTAGAGAACCTCCCACCTTGAGCCAGTTGAGAGATAAATTGCACATGTAACGTGTAACATTTAGTTTACAATTATAGGCGGAAAAGGGAAAAGAATACTGGGCTGAATGGGATACATTTGAAATTGTAGCAAACACAATTGTGAATGTGAAAGTGTATATTCCTGTGACTGACAGTCTCTCTGTGTGTCAATGAATGTGACTGAGTGACCTCATGTTTGTGTTATCTGGCTCTTCCGTGAGACTTCCTCTTGTACATTCGATTTAAGAAAATATTACCAAATACATTTCTTTTAATTAATAATCACATGAAAGCCTGTCAGTGAGAGTTTGCATGTTCTGTGTGGGTTCTCTGCCAGACTTCCTCCAACAGTCAAATGAAACACAGTTAATAGATTAATAAGTGACTGTAGGTGTGACTGTGAGCATGTCTATCTCTGTGTGTGTGTCCTGTGATGAACTGCAGACTTATCCAGGACGCAAGTCCGGCAATGTCAGCTAGGGTCGGCTGTTGGCCAGTCTGATAAGGATAGTTGGACAGGTTAGGGAAAATGAATGAATGAATGATAATCTCAGAGTGTGCGGCTCGTGCTGCTGTGGTTGAATCAGCCCCTCGATACTGAGAAACCATTCGACATAGCAAATGTTCTCCGGACTCATTTGACAAGTGTTTGAGGCTGCTGGCAGTATGTGTCATTAAACGGAATGGCATTCTGTGGAAACCTTTTCTCTGGTGTCGCACACATTTGTCAAAGACTTTGGATGTATATGAGGGAAAGAGTGATTTTGACAGCGCTGACATTTCACTAAATCACACTGCGGGGGAACGTTACAGTTCTTGCCCCACCCCCCTAAAGCCATTGAAGAAGTTTCCCTACTCATACATCCAGTCCGCAATAAGCTGACAGTGCAACACTGTCAAAATGTTACCTGACCCGCGGTCTGCTTTGACAAACGCATTGTTTACTGCTTTGTGTGTATCTGAAGCAACTTTAGCAAGAGAAGCAGAAAAATCTTCTCTCGGTTGTGTATCAGTTATTTCGACAGTGTGGACATGATGTAGCAGCTGTATAACGTCTGCACCAGCTTTCCCTAAGAAAACATTGAAATGTCACATATGTAAAATGAGGACAGATTAAAAGCTCATTCCATCCCATCTCCCCAAGACACCTCCTGACATATTAACTAGAAAGGAGTGCTATGTGAACAGGAAATGTCCTTTGGATTAAAGATAGGGGCCATAATGAGTATAATTAATCTTACTTCCTAATGTTGAGGTAGCCAGCCTTCTGGATAAGCGTGCGATTGACAGGCTCAATGTCTTTATCTGGCATGTAGACAGTGTCCTCCACAGACAGAAGCTCCCTCTGGGACCCACGCATGGTCTCCGCCTCCGCATCCAGCTGGGCCTGGATACTGGACAAGAATAAAAAAAAGTTTTTAACATAGACAAAATCCATCAAAACTAAACAAAATCTTCAAATTTAGCATTAAAATACAACATTTTCAGGCATGGATGGACTCAAATTTGTAAAATCTACAAAAAAAATGTTCAAAATGATTTCTTTTACGTTATATCGTTCCAAATATCGCTTTATGTCTCATCGTATGTACTGTACACCCGACAATGAACATGCAGTCTTTACTTTTGCGTCATGTTGGACACGGAGGAGAGAAAGTTGTCCATCTTCTTTGATACCAGCTCAACGCCTTTCTTGAAGAAGCTGATCTGAGAGATCAGAGAAAACAGTCAGCAGATCATCTTATTAGTATTGTAGCCGCACTTTCGTACAAAAGAAACAGACTAACGATTATTTTTATTATCAGTTATATTAATCTGCCCTTTATTTTGAATACCGATATTGTCACGTGGTCAGTACCTGCGCCTGCGTGTAGCCCAGCATAGGTTCGAGCATAGCTACTCTCTTGCGATACTGCAGGGCGTTGAGGGCACAATAATACTGCAGTGACGCCTGGTGCTGCTTCCTTCTGGTGTAGGCCACCTCCTTCACCAAGTCTGACTTTAGCTGTACGGACAGGAGAGGGTTAAAAAAAAAATGCAAATGTATGTAGACATATACACACATGTGTGAACTCACTATGAAGCGCTGTACATACACGCGTGCATATGCAAACACTTGTCCTACTCTCACATACACAAATAAGCACCACAGCAACGCAGAGTAACCTTATCCATTGTAGTGCATGTTTTGGTTACAGTCTTACTACAGAAGGGAGGCCTGGCAGTAGAGGAATGTTTAATTCCATTAATTAGATTTTAAATGATTATTAAAAACAGTCCCGATGCATTACCAGAGCACAACTGCACTGCAAGACCTATTACAGCTTGTGGTCAATGGGATAAAGTGAAGCTGAGAAACGCTCCACAGTCACTCTACCTTCTCGTTCTCCTTCTTCTTGGGCAATCGGCTATATTTGACCATAGCTGCCTCATGCTCTGCAGGAGAGGAGAGAAAGGACATGAGGATCAGAGTGTAACTGCAGGCTATGATCATTTTTTGAAAAATAAGGTTAGGATTTATACTTACCGTCAGTGGCGATGCCAAATATTTCCTTCAGTGTGCTTATCTCTGAAACATTCAAACGGAGGTTTTGTTAGAATCTCTAAAACAGATCCACTGCTTTAGTTTACAACTCAGGCTGTTGGTTTATAATCGTTGGACAAAGTGATTCCTGATTATTTTAGAATTATTAACGAATGTGACACATGTCTGAAATGTTTTCTTTTCTAGTTGTTTTATATTTAGAAGAATAAACCTGTTGCTTTATTAATCATCTGTAATAATGTGAGAATCTTGTTTTATGATGGGGTGGGCCTAGTAGTTAGTCAAGACCAGCTAAACCGAGACCAAGTCAAGAGCAAGACCAGAGTAAATCAAGACCAAGGCCAGACAGTATATCGCAGTGTGGGCGAAGGAGGGCAGCGCAGGCTAACAGCCGATAACAGGGACAAAAATTTAGAAATGAGTCAAGTTATTGGTGTCATTTGAAGCAAGTTTTACCTAGTTCATATTCATTTCTTTCTTTCTTTTTTTAATGACCCGCTTGATAAAATACCGACTCTAATTTGTTGATAGAACTTTGCAGCCGTTAGGTCGTGGTCTTGTGGTGAAACCTCGACCTGACCTCTCTCTTTAGTGTTTGTTCAATAACTACAGACTGTGGAACAACCTTTTTTTTTCCAGGTGTAAAAGTATTTTCAATTAATTATGAAACTGTGGTGGGACAAACTTGATATTATTAAGTGTGATATGTAAAAACTGGTGATATCACCCGCAGCAGTGATCGTGACTGATCTTGAAATAAAATCCAGAGTCCTCTTTGTTGGTAACAAAAGGTATAAAATACTGCAAAAATACTGTAAATTACATATATTTTTATACATATTCATATGTGTGTGTGTGTGTGTGTGTGTGTGTTTGTGTGTGTGTGTGTGTGGCCAAACCTGTAAGGTCTTTCTCCCTGAACTGGATCAATGGGAAAACCATGCTGTCGGCCATCTGGTTGGCTAGCTCAGAGTGGAGCGAGTTCAGCTGGAACACACGAAGCAGATTAAACAACAATATCAAGCACGGAGCAAGGACACGGACACAAATGTACCCTCCCTAAGCATCTTGAGAGATTTCAGTTTATTTTAACCAAACACGGTGAAGTCTGCCGACAGTTATTCCTTCAACATTTTCAGGTGAAATGGGTGCATAGCTGCAAACAATGCCCTTTATGCTGCATCATAAAAAAAAAAGCTCATATTGTGGAACAATACGTTTCGTGAAGAGAATATTAAAAACGAGCTGTTTGCTCTGACATTAGAAAACAGGAGCCACATATTGCACAAACAGGCAAATCCCTGCTATAATTCTTATCAGCGAGCTACACCGCAGCATCTAACAAGCTTACATCCTGTTTAATCTGAATGATTTAGCGAGTGCTAAAGTTCACAGGATTAGGTGGGCCTGTTTTCTCACCGTGAAATGAGTTCTCCTAAAACGACGAGGTAAAAAGTCAAGCAAACAATCAACCTGTGTCCTCTGCGCATATGTGTCTGTGTCCTGAATCCTTCTGAGTGCTGACTGGGCAGGCTTGTGGACCCCCATCGCTGACAGCGAAAGGGCCCATCTGTTTCGTCTATATACCTGAGCATATACACCCCACCTTCATCCATTCATCCATCCATCCATCCATCCACCCACTCACCCACCCACCCACTGCTGCTTTCCTACTGCTATCCATCAGGTGCGATGGGCATCATATCCACCTCCGCGTTCCACCTCTTTGCGTCAGCATGCAATCAGCGCCGGGCCTTTCTGGGAGGATAATGCTCCGGTCTTTCCATCGAGGTCATTTTCACAAGTGCACTAAGGGGGTGCGCAGGTGCAATATCCTTTGTAATATGATATGATAAGAAACAACCACTGACTGTGCGGCAGCAGCAGTTCATCATCCCTCTCTTCTGCTACAAGTACACACACACACACACACATAAAAACAACAAAACTGCAAACACAGGCCTCACCTCCCCTACGGTTTTGGCGAAGTTCTGCAGCGTGGTGATTACCTCTTCGTCACCTTTTCCAAGGGCAAAATTCTAGACAGAGGAACAAGTTTAAATCATGAAAACTGCATAATCTATACATCTAATATAGGTTATACTGCAGTGAAGAAGGACTTCTGGCACGTTGCTTTCATGGAATAAGGCCAAAGATTCTAATAAATCGCATGCTAAGTTGCGGAGGAGTTAAAAAGTGCATCCATTAAAACCTCCAACATCCACTCCAGAAGGTGCTACCACAAAGACACGCATGAAAAGTTGAGGCGTGGCAGACGCATGCAAACTCAAATGCAATGGTGAGAAAGGTCAAAGCAGAATTATAATACATCTGGGCTGATGTGTGAAACTTTACAAACGAGGACAGATGAGTGACAGAGGATCAACAACAAACAAGACTAAAAGAAAAAATGAATCATTTAAAAAAAAGCAGGGGGCGGTCGGTGGCGTAGTGGGTTTAGCGGCCGCCCCATGTGTGGAGGCAATAGTCCTTGCTGCAGCTGGCCCCGGTTCGAATCCCGCATCGGACGGCTAATTTACTGTGTGTCATTCCCCCTCTCTCTGCTTCCTGTCTATCTTCAGCTGTACTATCAATAAAGGCATAAAAGGCCAAAAATGAAAAAGCTTCACTGATACGGAATGTTTAGAAATAATAACAATGACTGAGTTTGTAGATTTTTATACTGTATTAGGGTTTATAGATTCTTTTGTGATCTTGTATCTGAAACTTTATTACGGATTTTGGAAAAAGATCAAGGGATGGTTTCAGATTAAAAACGCCTGTTTAAATATTTGTCTACCCATTATTGCTGTTTATTGTAAAAGATGTAGAAACAGCATGGTCAAAAAAAGTGACACTACATTTTTCAGACTTGTGTGGACAGTACCACAAAAAAGTTTTCTACTTTCAAGAGCTGAATGACATCTCTTAACCACAAAATATATATAATATATAACTGCAAGGATTTTTTTTTCTTCTTTCTGTAGCTGAGAAGATCGAAGGAGAACAGAGATTTCATGGGTGTATTATCGAGGAGGAGGAAGAAGTGTTGGATTTTCTAAAAGCGCAGATCTGGAGAAATATGAAAAATTGAGTTTAGTTTATTGAGAGATTCAATTTAATGTGCAGCTGCTGAAAGGAGGAAAACATTTCATCAATGTAAAAGATCGATTTAATACCCTTTTTTGCTTCCACAACTTAAATGAAGCGTCGATAGCGGAGGGAGGACAAAAACGCGAGGACAAGACTAGAGACCTACTTTGCCGTCCAAATCGTTGCCTTTTTTTAGGCCATATTTTATGGGACTGTGTAACAATTGGGTTATCCACTTAAAAGTGCAGCTAAAGGAGGTAGGGTGGCATGATGTCTGCTCTATCTGCAGCCAGGCTGGGTCACGATCAGGCTTGAAAAACCACCTGTCATAGTCAGCAACAGTGTACCCAGGTAGTATCGTACAATTTAAATCATTTAAGTTTTTGATAATGCCAGATAATGTTTGTGTCTTGCATCTTTCCTACAAAGAACATGGTGCTTTACTGTGTTTTTGACCTGATATCTAATTCTAGTGGTGATAAATGGTTGTCGCAGCTCTGAGTAGAGTCTGTTTACCTTTCAAGTTGTGACCACCTTACCAATAAAGGTAGGGCAATAAAGGCTGCAGCACATTTGACGCACCACTAGCTGCAGCTCCATAAGCTTCTGACAAGGATATCAACTATTTTTTTGCCAACTATTCTCTTATCTTATCTGGACTGCAGTGGCTGGACCGTCAGAGAACAATGTTCAGGGAGACTGCAGAGAGAAAATCAACCACAAACAATAAAAATACAGGGGCGACAGGTCCCATCAACTCCAGCAGGAAATTACGACCTTGACCACAGTACCCATACTTACTTTCTTCTCATACTCCAAGAGCTGCTTTGAGAGCTGCTCTGTGGCCAATCCCATCTCGCTCTGTTCAGGACAGATAGAGTGAAAAAAAAAGCAAAGTATTACTAGGGATTTGTCCGCAGCCTGTACATTTGTCATCAGCACTTGAAGGAATAAAAGGAAGTGAATGTACGGCAGGTGAATCGGGGTTAAATGAAAATGTCTTTTGGAAAAGCACAAGAAGACGGGGTGGTGGAAAAACTATTACTGCTTCAGCAAAGCTCAGACGTTACGTTACATAAGTTGTGTTTGGTTTCAGGAGAAAAATATAGCAGTTACTGTGACTGCAAACATCGTCCTCTGCAAATTAAATGGCCAAAATGTGCATGTATGGTTTTTGGTATTTATCTAGTCAAAAACTACTAACTGTAGTTCAATAATGCAAACTTTTAACCCCCAAATCATCTTCAATCAAATAAAATGATGACTCCTGTCTTAATGTGTAATGTTTTACAGGAGCCGCACATAGCGGAAGGGAACAAGGTCTACACATGTGCATGTGTGTGTTCGTTTTGTTTAGTACCTGGGCTCCAAACACCCGCTGCAACGACTGCAGCAGCTGGTTGGTGTAGGTCGTGAGCATCCCAGCATCCTCCTCAAACACGCTGAGCAAAGAGCGAGTCTGTGGGACAAAACACGAACACGGTCTTCATGAGTGCGACAAAGAAACGAACAGATGTAACGCAGAGAGGATTGTAAACAGAGCTACGAACAATACTGAAAGGACAAATTGCTGTTGCTGCTTTGGACTGTGGCTTCTGTCCATCATTTACATTGGTAGGGCATTAAGAGGGGCCGGTGTAAACAGCAGGAATGATTACCTGACAGATCTGAGAAACTGTGAATCAATTCAAAACTATTTTGATGATTCCTGAAACAAAAATCTCTGGTTTCTGCTTTTTATATTTATTTATATGTCACTAAATTGAATATGTTGGAGATTTGGTGCTGCTGAAAATACTAATAATCAAATGTCGTGCGTCAAATGTTCCTTATCCAGTAGTCCAACAGTTTAGTAAATACTAAAACCCATACATTAGGTTAAGTGAGCACAGTTTGAGTCAGGTCAGCCTATAAGAGAGGACATACGAGAAAGCAATCAGTGCGGCTGCAGCATGCAGGGGCCTATCGAAGAGCTGCTGCTTTGAAGTGAAAGTAAAAGGCATAATGATTTTCCTGCAGGCGGCCTATGCAAACTGAGTGAATCCTGTCTGGGTGTAGTTTTATTTTCTCCTCTCTCTGTAAACAGGTGCAGCAAGGCAGGGCAGATATAGAAAAGAGGGAACACACCCATCGGTTAAAGTCTGCTGGGTAACTTTTAGCCACACAGGTATTGGCAAAGAATCATGTGTTTGGTCGTGTTGTTTACATTTTACTGCAGAATGACACAGGAGACAGTGTGTGTTTTGAAGGTGAGGAAGATGTCAGCCATAAAAAGAAGAAGAAGGGGAAATTGATGCAACAGACACAGACTGTCCTGTTGCAACCTCACCATGACTGATATCAGTGCACTGAAGCATTTCAGACTGCATACCAAGTGACACACTTAATATTATTGACTGATTCCAAAGGCAAGGTCCGATAATGGAAACCCCTCCCACATCCTGTGTATCAGGCCCAGTTCGGCTCCAGATTCTGGAGTGTACCCTCCCCCCTAAAAAAATGTAACTTCACACGACACTGGGTGATAATAAAAAAATAAAATCACGCAGATGACTGGATAAATTGTGGTTGAGCTATGGTCGTGACATCTTCCTGGCATGAGTCTGGATGTGGATCATAAATATCAGAGCAGCCCTGTGACGAGCGGTAGCTCTGTAAACACATCATACGACACTCAAATATTGATAATTATGCCTGGATATGTAAATTAAAACGTTGTTATTAGCAGGACGCCTGACAGAGGATTACATTCCCATAACAAAGTGTCAACTGGGAGCTGTCATCGACCAGTGGAAACAAACGGGAACCAGATATTGTCTGGGCTAAGTAAGCTAACTCTTAGTAAACGTCTCCCTGTGTGGCAGTTTGTGTCTTTAAACGTGGATTTAACCCACGCAGGCCTACCTGAGGACTGTCCTGCAAAGCCTCCTCCAGGAGCAGTTTGTGATGTACAGCCGGCATCTTGTTAGCGGTGGGAAGAAGAAGAGGAGGAATGGGAGCTTGAATTATTCAGAGAGTCTGGACTCGCTTTCCCAGAGTTCCTTGCGCGGGTAGAGAGAGGGGGATACGTCACGTCAGGGTTGGAGGCGGGGCCCAAGTCTGAGCTCATCCACAAAGCAACACACTTTAAACTTTAAACTTGATATTTGTTTGGTTTTATATTTAATTTATTTATAATTTATTCATCCAGTAAAGTTGTAGTTAATAACTTAATGTTTATTAGAGGAAATCGACGATGTGCAGTTAGCATTTGACTATTAAAGTGGATTTAAAGCTACGTCTCACCATTTTAGTACAACAGTGACCTCATGCGGCCACATGCAGGATTGCACAGTGAATGTTAATAATAATATAAAGGATAATAATATATTTCTATTTTATATCTTACAACTATCATAAAGGTTTGTATGTTCTAAAATATTTTATATTATAATATTTTAATGTTTAAAATTATTTTATAATTTATACAATTATATATTGATTTTATCAGAATCAAAAATCAGAAATACTTTAATAATCCCAGGGGGAAATTATTTAATTTTAATTTATTTTTAGTGGAGGTCGAAAAATAACATCAGTTGTTGGTTGACGAGATGCTGAACAGAGCGAGTTTCCATGTTTTAAGATAGCAAAAGTAGCAATAATCAGTGATGGAAAGTACTATTTATAAAAATTGTATAATAATAAAGTATAATAATTTTAAGGAACTTACTTAAAGATTTTACATTTCTGTTGCTTTATACTTCTACTTCACCCAAAAATATAATATACATTATTCTGACTTGGGCTATTCTGCAGAATGAATATTTTTTTTACTTTTGGTACTTTAATAACATTTTTAATCACATGACTTTTATTTCTAACTGTGCTATTGCTACTTTTCCTTAAGTAAAAGATCTGAGTCACTACTGGCAATAATAAATTACCCCATTCTCCATTGCAAGTGAAAGTTCTGCATTCAAAGTGTTACTTAAAAGTACATAAATATTATCAGTAAAATCTACTCAAAGTATAAAAAGGGAAAATTGCTCATTATGGATAGTTATATATAAATTAGTTGTGATGTGAAGCAATATATTTATAAGCAAGTCCTATATTTTGTAGCTATCGAAAAATGTTAATTAAATAAATTAAATGTGGAGTAAAAATCATAATCTCACCCTCTTATATGTACATAAAGTAAAGAAGCATAAAAAAAGCATCAAACAGGAATTCTCAAGTAAAGTAAACAAAGTTTGAAAATCTACAATTACTGCATTATCAATGTTATCATTATTCAAAGTTAAACCCATTAGACACATGAGATATTTATGGGTTACAATAAAAGTTTTGATTCATCCTATAGCTAATTTTCTTGAACAAATGATCTGATTTCAACAATGAGCTTTTTGGTTCATAATTATAATCATGTCATTTTATGTAGACTGACACATTAGGCCTGTAACAGCTATTTTGTCAGTATAAAACTGTGCCATAACATTAAATCTACTCACTAAGTCCTGGAAGTAATCATCATGCCATCATCATTTTGTCTTGTTTTTCGGCATAATTGCTAAAGTATTGGCAGAGCATGGCTGGCTCTCAAATGACTTCCTGCAGAGGCTGCACACATCCGATGAAAAAAAAACAACCTTTCCTTGACTCATCACATCCGGGATGAGAAAGTGAGTAGTTACCATGCTGTTGTGCTCTTAAATGTCAGATTCTCTGACTTATTTCTCTTTTATTTTCGTGTGATCGGATCTAATTGGTCGTTGGCTTCAACTTCCCCATCCTCCTCCAGTGATTAAATTACAGTGTAAAGATGTAAGTTTAGTATGAATAGATGACCTTTGAAAGCACTGACTGTCAATTTTCTATTGACATCATTTAAATATTGAATTATATTGATGGGTTTTGCTGTAAATGATAGTAAATTATTAAAATGTCTGTTTTCAGATCATCAAGATAATAAATAAGCTCGCTTTATACATGGAATTAAAAAAATCCCTGTGTGTGTCCCTAGTATAAGGGCTGATATCTGTGTTATGGATGTACGAAATAAATTAACTTTTCATCAGGTAATATGAAAAATAAATACATGAGTATGACAGATTGAATATGATAATCATGAGTAGGTGTTTATTACTGTATAATCACCTGAAATAAGACTTGTTGTGATTAACTGTTTTTTCTTTACCTTAGAATGAAGCCTTTTTATCTATAGAGGGAGCCCGTCCTCTTCTGTGGAGCCACGTTTCTATAGTAAATAATAATAATAAACCAAACTAGCTCATATATATTTTTAATGAGTTTCATGACCACTGTAGGATCTCCAACATGCTTAGAAGCACGGACTAAACCCCGCCCCCTCCATGCTAACAGATGGGACATGGGCCAAACTAAAAACAACAACAACAAAAAAAAAAAAATAAATAAATAATCATGTCAGGTCACATCATGGTGATTGACTGAGAAACGGACAGCTGCTCTGCTGTGAATGCTAAGAATGAGCACAATGAGTTATTCTGCAGTAAACTGCTGTAACCTACCTCAGGGTGTTCTTCGGTTAGTCAAATTTGTGTTTTGTAAGCTAATCTACCATTTTCTACGTGGAAAAAAACTGTTGATCAGTAGCCAGCAGTTTAATCTTATATACTGCGGCTCCACCAAGTGGAAATCTCTAGTTCTGGAAAATGAAACCAATGCGGAAATTCTAGAAAGTCGAGTGGCCTCTTGAGGCTGGCTGCAGAAGTGAGTCCATCTCCATAAGTGACTGTATTGAAATGTCCAACTTCACAGCAGAAATAAACATGTTTACAGCCTGGTACAAAAAACGTATTTTAACTTACCCGTTCAGATGATTTTTAATGCTTAAAGTTAAAGTGCATAATTGACAGGGTTGCCACTTTGATTGACAGGTGGGTGCTGTTACAGATACAAACGTAAACAGTTAACTTTAGCTTTGGTTTTGGCCATTCAACAAAGCTGGCAATTGCCACATATAACATTTCATCATGCTACTTACTACACAATTACTTTTTAAATTTTTTTACGTCACATCTACGTAACATCCAGCCATTATTTCATAGGTTGCAGTTTGGAAAAGTCAGCAGCACTCAAGTTCAATCTTGAAATTATCAGAATTTTGAGCACAGCGCTCGGTTGCAATTTGTTTTTGCACACCGCTAGCGCTTTGTCTAGTTACTGCTCTCCCCATAGGTAAACACCGGTAAACACAGCCAGCGCAGAGCGGTTTTACCGCTGAACGCGCGTAGCAGCTTCTTTCCTGGAAGGAGAGGGTGAGGTCATGGGTATTTAGTTGCAATGTGCAACCTCACCACTAAATGGCAGTAAATCCTACGCACTGATCCTTTAAAGAGACCTTCTAAAGGGAGATTAAACAGAAGATGTGACATTGAAATTGTCTGTTATTTTACCTGATCCATGACATTTTAGGAGTCTCATTGACTTGTTAAGATGGTCATGCCTTGTTGTGTTGTGTCTTGATAATGAAGGCAAGCTGTGACAAGCAGTGTGTCCTCATCAAGCTCCCAGGCAGCCTGAGCAGGAGCATATTCTTTCCTCCCCAGTGGGCTTGTGTTGTTTAATTGGTGAAGTTGTGGCTCTAAATTAGATAAGGCATTTCAGTACTGACTTTTATAATTAATTGTGTTTGATGACTCGACTAAGTCTGGCCTATAAAAAGAGACGGTTCATTTCAGTGGAACTAACCAGGGTTAAACAAACACAGTGATTCAGAAAGACACTCAGGAGAAAGTAAAGAAGAACTGTTAAAGTGCCAAAGCTTGTGAATGGGGCAATATGTTATACAAGCGCATGAAAGTATAATTATTGTACACTTAGTCTTTGTAGAAAAGTGCAATATGTGGCCGAAATGTACCTTCAAAGCTAGAACCTCTCTGTTTTTTGAGGTACATGGATGCCACATTCACATCTAAATTTAGCATTGAGAATGTGTGTTCATACCAAGCATCAGCCTCAGGTGCTGGGACATGAAACCGATGTGAAAGTGCTAAAAGTTGTAATTCCTCAAGGCAGAAATAAACATGTTTACAGCCTGGCTCATGCAATCATTTTGATCTATATACCTAATATCCTCGTTCGTAACAACTGTGACGAGGTGAATTTTTTATTGTTTTTGGGATGATATTAAGGCTGAAAGTTGTGCGTAATTAACAGTTTGACTGCTTGATTGACAGGTGAGCGCTGTTACAGAGATAACGCCTCAGGTCCGCTGATGATCCACATAATTATATTATATAAATATATTTTTGCATATATTCGGCTTTAAACTGTGCTTCGAAAACATTCAGGCTCAACACTCAGGCTCTGTCCATTATTTATACTGTCACTGGTTCATAGCAATCCATCAATAGCCTCATAGTGGTGCCACAAAGTCAGAGAAACACCAAAGTGAATGGGATTCATGGGGCCCTTCAGTCAGTACAAAACTTTTTTACCCATCCAATAGTTATTGAGTTATTTCAGTCTGGACCAACGGTGGAAGGCCAACCAACGGACTGTTATAGTTATCCCTCGGGCCACGTTGCTAGCACTGTTAAACATCTATCTGCTACCACATTTGTAATGGGCAATGTCTCCTGTACCACTACCCCCCCTTGTTGTTAACGGCCTCTTTTAAGCCAGTAAGGCTCTTGACTTATCCAGTTCTCTTTAACATGCATGGTCAAGTCTAAACAGAAGGAGAGTTAGAAATGCTTCCCACCCATCAACACTGCCAAATGTGTTTATTAGAGCCAGATTGGAAGCACTGAGGGCCAAGACTATGTCCAAATAAGCCATGTCAATTTTAAAGTCTATGTTTTCATGTAAAAAAAATGACTCACATCTCATGGTTGTGATATTATCTGACAAAAACAAAAAAAATATCTTCTTAACTTTGCTGCTACAGCCTCTGCCTGTTACTAGGCTACACATCCAGTTACTCTGTGTGAGTGGCAGCCTGTTACACCTCTGCTCAGCCCTGCTCTGTGTTGTCACTTTTACTGTTTTAATGAAGCCGAATTCACAGTATGCTTGTCCTCATTTACTTCTCTGCATGTTTGTGAACATATTTGAAATATGTCATTTAAATTTTACATGTCATCAGTTATTGAGCAGTCATTCCCGAGCTGCTGCACTCTCACAAATTTATAATTATCAAAGTTAATGGCATCTGCAATGTTGGTATCCACTATATTGCATAAGTATAACTCATCCTGCTTCTTGTGTTGTCTTGCAGTTGCCATGGAACTAGGAACCTCCAGGAAGTCACTGCACTTGGCCAAGAGAAAACTCCAGCACATAACCCAATTTTAGACTAAACAAAGTGAGATATAATGTGTTAATTAGTGCTTAGAGCTTTAGAGGAGCTGGTGCGTTGATTGTGTTAACTCTGACAGAAACAGGCTAGGTGTTTCCACCTGTTTTCAGTCTTAGGTTAACAGACAAGTTATAGCCTTACAGTATATATGAGTGTGATATCGATCCCCTCATCTAACTCTTTGCCAGAGAGAGAGTACATTTCCTAAAAAACATCCTTTACTACTCCTTTAAAGTGGATCAAATGGCATCTAATCAATCCGTCTGTTCAAAATCTAGGCCACTCATCCTGTACCTCCACTGTAGAGTGTATGAGACATATTGAAGGATTTAGTGGCAGTACGTGATTTCATTTAGCAGTAAACAGCATTTTGTAACCGTGAGAGCCTTTCGGGAACCGTAATTAGCTTGTCAAGCATGAAAAACATGGGGGAGAAAATTCAGATTCTTTTTGTTTGTTCAAAACCTTAAAAAAAACAAAAACAAAAAACATCTCATAAGAATCCTGACAATTTAACATAAGATAACACCACTGACTCAATGTGGGAATTATTTGCACCAGTGGGGTTGTGCTAATGTAATGCATCCCGATACCTAATACCTCCGTAACTCCACTCACATGACGGCACTTAGTCATGTCAGAGCAGACGGCGTGACCGGCATGACTGAAGAAGAGGAAATTAGATGTATTGAAATTTATTGGTTGCTTTGAACTGACTTAAGCATGACCCTCTTGTTTTCATGAAAAGACTGTTCGAGGCTGTTGTTGCCGGTCAGGAGTTGCAAACAAGTACGATTTATGTGTGTGTGTGTGTGTGTGTGTGTGTGTGTGTGTGTGTGTGTGTGTGTGTGTGTATGTCACTGATGGAAAAACATGAATAAAGGTCCTCTATGTTTCACCACACAAAGACAATTTGAGAATTTTACAGGATGTCACACACACACACACACACACACAGACCGATATATTGATACCCCATGAATGCATTTCTTTTTTCCCCCCCACCTTTTTATATATAAAAAGGAAGCTCCCCATTGGTTGAGCCTCACCCCACCCGCCGCCTCCTTTCCCCTGGTTTCCCGGGCAACCATGTCAGGGTGGAGGAAAAGAGCAAATCATGTGAGGGCATAGCATCTCTCTCCCCTCTCTCTCTCCTAGTGTATATGTGTGTGTCTGTATAAAAGACTCTCTCTCTCCATGCTTTCGCTTCACTCTCGGTTCTCCATTGCGTTGCAGAGAGGAGAGAGAGAAGAGAGGGGAGAGGGGCACGACCAAAGGAGATCCCTGTCTTACAGTGGGAGACATTTCTTTGACCTTCCCTCCTTTTTCC
The DNA here is from genome assembly GCF_000972845.2 of Larimichthys crocea. Classification (NCBI taxonomy): domain Eukaryota; kingdom Metazoa; phylum Chordata; class Actinopteri; family Sciaenidae; genus Larimichthys; species Larimichthys crocea. The sequence goes on from NC_040031.1 coordinate 12,214,592, forward strand.
CCCTTTTTCTGTCTTTCATCTCCTCCCCACTTTCTTCCCCTCTCCCAATGTGTTTTGGGGCTCCCTCTTTTATTTCTTCTTCTTCTTCTTCTTAAGCGTCTCCGCTCTGCTTGGACGGTGGCTGCATCGATGCAAAATGGGTTGTGGCAATTCCTCAGCCACCAGCACCTCAGGAGGAGGTGAGTGTTTTTTTAGGAATATATGTGTGCACCTATATATGTATATGTATGTATATGTATATGTGTGTGTGTCTGTGTGTGTCTGTGTGTGTGTGATAATGGTTGAGTGTATGAGAGAGTGTGAGGTACAGAGTTATCACTGTATCAGCACCAAGGGGAGAAGGTGTTTTGAATGTAAATGAAGTGTGGCAGGGTTACCCTTGTATTCAGTGTATGTCCTCTGATGTGTATGTTGTGCATTATCTGTGTGTGTGTGTGTGTGTGTGTCTTGACATGCAGAGGTGTGTGTGTGTGTGTGGGAGGGGGGGGTCTCAGTCTCTTTAATTCATTTATAAATAAATCATCATATATGTTTGTGTCTTAAAATGTCTGTATTCACCCCCCCCTTCCGCTCCGCTCCTATGTTCATTAGTTTGCAGCGTACAGGATCTCTCTCTGTGATGTGTGCATGTACGTGCTCATGTATGCATGCAGTGATCTCCAATAGGTGGTGGATGGATTGATCATGAAAGGGGGGGTCTCCCATACTCTAGTATATGACACCAGAGTAGTAGCCCCAGGGCTGTGCTGCTTTGATAATGATAATGACAGTGAAACTGTCATTACAATGATAACATCTCAATTATATAAAAGCAAAGTCCTGGTAGGTCATCTGTTTTTTTTTTTTATGTGCTTTTCTCTCTCTTGATGTGTTTGCGCTGGTTTCCATGGATATTCTGGATGAAAGACAAGTTGTACCAATGACATTCCCGCAGCTTTGATACTCCATCAAGGCACAAGTTTCATTCATAAAGCCTGGAGGACACATTTGGATGGAGAAAACACTGTATTTTGTGGTTTTACTAATACTCATCCATAAATCCTGTTTTGTTTTGTTTTTGTTTTGTTTTTCTGTGTGAGCGTCCTCAAATAACACACCTCTCTCAGTTGATTGAGACTGATACACTACCTGTTTTAAATTACACTGAGCAAATCTCTGGACACCACAGTTAAATTGAGGCAATAATTAGATTGAAGTATCTGCAGGATTACCTCACCACCAGTGCCCATTAAAGCAGTGCTTGTGTAAATGTGTGCATGTGTGCTCGCAGGTACCTAATCAGTGCTTGCCAGGCGTGTTAACAGAGCCACAGAGCGCTACTGGGGAAAAAAAACGCTACCCAATGTTATCATTGCTATAAATCTGATCTACTTTGTTCAAGCTAAACTGTCTGCGGTCAGCGTCGAAGTCTAGGTTGTTGTTGTTGATGTGGCTTGTTTGTCCATGAAGGACAGCAGCTGTGTTCATTTCTCTGTGCGTCGGGTCCTTCTTAGAGGTCAGCGTTCAGCACAATATCAAGGACGTGTGACACCCTGTCACTTTGACAAATGTGGACTAGTGGCTGCACTTATTTGTCCGTGCCAGCTGACTCCAAGCCAGAGTCACTATTATTTTCTTAAGCCAGAAGCACCTCCTGTTTTTAGTTATTATTTTAATCTAGGATGCATAATTATATCGCTACGCATTTGTTTTGTGTGTTGTTTTTTTTTGGTGGCAACATTTTTACCTCACCTATATGAAGATTTAATAGATGGTTTATAACATGGAATGTAGGTGTAAGCACATAAGTGTTCAGTGTAGTGATTCTTTGGAGGTTGGTGTATAAACAAAGAATGTATGACAAAGAAAATACTGTATGTCTTCATCTGAGAAGTTATAATTGTTTAGAAATCCTATGTATTAATAAACATCTTTGCGCAACCATATTGTGGGTGTTATGAACAATTTATTAAACAATTTATTGTTTATATACTGCTTATTAATGCTAGATATGGGGTTAAAAGTCAAGTGTTCCCTCACTATTGGTATTCTTAGATATTTTATAGTCACACCGTCCATTTAACTCCAGATGTATAATTGCACCACTACACATCCGTTAAGCATTAAAAGCACACAATAATCTAGTTGTAGTAAATAAACTAGATGTAGACGTCTGTAGAGCAGACGTTATAGTTGTTGACAACTTCTAAACCTTAATAAACACTGTTTACTTTTTTGCCTCCAGGCAATAATGAAATCGTGACCACAACTAAGGGAAGGAAGCTTTAAAGTCACACAAGAATGTTTCAGTTTCAAGCTTTGGTCTGACCAAACTCAAATGACTGCCTTAGTGCACTCTATATCACATTGCTCATCCCCTGTCTATGCACCCAGGCGTACACTCTTGGATACTGTGAATGAGCTTTTGTCAGGCTACTGAATAGGCCCTTGTGTCTTGTCAGCAGACTCAAAGTTTACCGTGAAAAAACGTCCTTTTACTTTGCTTCTACTAGGATGAAATTCACGGTATCTCTGTGTAATGAAGATCCTTCAGTTTCTTATTATTACATCTCACTCACTTTACACATTCATTTCTACAGTGAATGGAGTATGGCATGAGAAAAAAAAATGATTGAAGAGGAAGATTGAGGCTTTTGTTCCCCTGCTGTTGTCAATATTATACTGTACGTTCAAGCAGGAAGTTAGATTATCTTCCAGCTGAATGTATCATGATCTCATTTCAATTTAAATCAGGCTCTGTGGTTCAGCAGAGAATGAGCTGTTGTCATCGACCATAGAAGAGTCAAACAGCATTGAGATGAGCACAACGAGTGTCGTTTAGAATTGAAGCGTTGTACACTCTATGCCTTATGTCAGTTTACGACATGTCTATGAAAAAAACAATTGTTTAGAGAGTGTGAGTAGTCTGTATACTGAAATACATTGTTGAGGATATACTGAAAATTTTACTACCCTAACCACAGTGGAGTATAAATCTTGTATTCGAAATTTGAATGGTAATGTTATTATTTCATTGTTTGTGTTTTGTGATGTTTTTCTGTATTTTCTTGGTCAATGTCAAGACAGGCATTACAGTTTGCAACAGATTTAGGCCATAAATGCTGTGGTGTGTTGATTCGGTTCCTCCTAGTAACCAAAGCATAAATAAATAAACTTCAATTGATTGATAAATGATTACAAGTAATATTTCTATTAAAATAAATAAATGAATATGTCTGTCGTCTCCTTTGATGGTAGGCCAAACAAAATATAAGCAAATAATGAAATAAATAAATACCTAGACACTTCTCTCTCATTTACAGTTCCTTTTTTTTATTATCTGAACATGACATATGGAGCACAAATGATGATATTTGGGTAAAAATAGATCAATATTTTACCTAAAGAAGATAATATGTGGTTGCAAAGTACAACTTCATTATCAGACTGATGAGTATGCATTGTGTTTTACAGCTTTAATGTATTATATGTCATTATAATGTGCAAAAATAACTAATAGCTGTAGAATCAGACGTGTATTTTATTTTTTTGTAAAGTTGACTTGAGTGCTTTTGTAAATGTACATACTTTCCACATTTAAGTGTGAATCCTGCATCCCGGTCAATAGAGGATGTATTTTATTTCACGAATCCAGCTGTCAATATGTTGACTGGTAATTGTTTTCAGTACTTTGTTATTATATTGCAGAGTAGTGCTAAGTGTGGTGCGGTTTAGGCACTAAAGGCACTTTAGTTGAAGTTGAAGACTGTGTCGTGTGCTTCTAGTCAGTGTTCATTTTCCAAGTATTATACCGAGACCTTGATATTTCCCTTACCGAACCAAGCACTGTGAGCCCCAACACATAATAGCAGACAAGTTAACAACCCTGTTGAATGAGAGGTGTGAAGTGTTATTTGTTATACAGTGGTGGTTGTTATACACACTAAGATTAATTGTTAGTAAGGTAACACACTGCCTTCAATACTTTTTCACAGTCAAGATGAATTAAAACTTTGTCTTTTCATCTGTTTTTCAGGGCCAGCAGAAGTGTCCAAAGATGTGTAAGTACATCAGTCATTTTCTAACTATTTCAAGTATTTATGAAGCTCATCGTCTTTGCTCTTCAGGCTTCATCACAGAGCATCATTCAGAGCTTTATACATCTATCTAAGTACTGCAGTATTCATGCAGTATACACCCATGTTTTGGCATTTATTTTCACACTGGACGCTGCACTAATGTTATGATGCTACAGTTTTAAACATAACCACATTACACCATGTGTGACTTAAAGCAACATTACGTAAGAGCTGTTTTGTTTTTTAATTTAGCACTGCCCCCAGTGTGTAATATCGCGTTATAAATATGGACAGCTGTACATGCATATTTGAGCTGAGGTAACATAAACTAACAGCTGTTATAGTTTGCAGCAGTTTACTTTGCTGTCGTCATTTACTCTTTAAAGTTGAGCTGAACTGATAGAAAACCAGAAAACATCTCTCCATTTTTTGTTTTTTTTAAGTTTTGGCTTGGCCCTTAATTACAGTATTTGTATCAAACAAGATACTGAAAGATGTACAGTAGCTACTTTCATTTATTTTCAATAAATAGATGTTTGGCCATGAAATCAGGTCGCAACATCTTTTTGTGTTAGACTTCTCTTTTGGTAAAATCGTGTCTCTTGTTGTCTTAGAAAAACTGTCAGTTCAGAGCCTTTATGTTTTTCTGTGAAGTTTCAAACAGAGGACAGGTTGTCCTTTGCCATACAGTTTGTGTCTATCAAAGCTTAGGGAGGGGCAGCCTTTCCAAAGCATTTCCTGGAACCTTTGTGTGTGTGTGTGTGTTTGTGTACTGCACATACATATGTCTTTGTGTGTGTGTGTGTGTGTGTGTGTGTGTGTGTGTGTGTCTGTGCGCGCACCCCTGTGCTCCTTGATAACCATCTAAGTCGCCAGCACAGGACCCGTGAGAGCTGACAGCAGCACACTACTGACACACCAAAACTAATCACAGCTTCCTAGGACTGTACTACACAGCAGAATATCAAACACGCACACACACAAACAGAGATTACCACTTTGTGAAACACAAGATTAAAGGGAATCATATAAAAGTTTTGTGTCAGCCCTTAAAGAAGAAACTGAACTGAAGTCACCGGAAGCTGCTGTTCAGTCACATTTCAGACTTAAAGGTGGAATAATACATTTGGTCTGGTCATCAGTCACTCGTAACTTCCAAATGAGAATTAGCGATATTCCTTACACAGCTAATGCAGCATACAGGACAGTAGCTCAGATGTTCGGCAGCTGTGTGGCTTGTTGTGTTGGCTCATTATTTTGTGTGACCTACATATAAGACTTGACCTGACCTGTGCCTCTTCTCTCAATCAGGACAGAAGATCCCTCAGTAGAAGATGAGAAAAGACGGTACGTAACTTATTTTCTCCAAATTATTGTTATCAATGTTATCAATGTTATGTTATGTTAATAACACGTGTAAAGAACACATATATTTTTACTTTAGACTTTAAGTCTAAATTGTCCCATTAATATGATATAGATAAATTACTTATTACCAATCATTCTCATTGGCAGTAATTGGCAATAAAGCATATATAAGATCATAATTATCTAATGGATGTTGGGGTGTCTATCTTAGACAAACCTCTCCGTATCACAGAGATCACATATCATTTTATTTTATTTATTTATGTATTATTTAATCAAAACTTCTGAAAACAAAACTCATTAAAAAAAATCATGGCACACTGCATTGCAACAAAAAAAACACAAAGCCTTTTAAAAGGCCTTTTATAAAAAGGTGTAGTATCTTCCAACAACAGCTATAAAGAAAACAAATACATTTTCTCTTCTATATTGTTCCCCACTCAGGAACTATGGTGGTGTGTATGTAGGTCTCCCAGCAGACCTGACCACTGTGGCTGCTAGTCAGTCCAAATCCACACATAAAGGTAAGCAATTATAACACTTTGTCCCATATTCTGAAAAATGAGCATCTCTCTGTGGAAAATGAAGGACACTGTAGGTGTGGCTATATTAAGATGCTGCCTCTGACATTGATGAGCATCTCACAGTGAAGCAGCTGATGGCGTAGAGAGAAATAATCCCCTGTGGCTGAGCCACCACCCCATGATACCGCACGCCAGCCTGCAGCATTTTTGGTTTTATCTGACCTTTATTTTTTACTGAATCTTAATGAGGAGAATCTCCTTTACTATTACAATTTGGCTACTCGCAGCTATGATAAATACAGTTCAACATGTTTGGCCTTGTCTTCATTCAGGTTAAATATAATAATAAATTGATTTGTTTTTGTATCCTGTGTCACAAAGTATTGACTTTTTTTTTTCCACCGAGGTCTTTCAGTTCGAACTGCTGGGTAGCGTGTGTGTGGGTGTTTTTGAGCAGAGACAAGAACCAGAAGTTTCTCTAATAATATCCTCGAAATATCAGAGCACTGATTCACATTTCCTCCCTTTGCAGACTAGCAGCTGCTTACACAGACACAACACAGGTACAGAAAAAAAAACTGTCAATATCACATCTAACGTCTTCTGTATTTCTTGAGCAAAAGCTGGTATGAAGCCTCACATGAAAGCCAATGACTCTGTTCTTTGTCTCAACAGGATTCTGCATATTCATTCACCTAGAGACAAGCAGAGAGGATGTAAGTGTTCTGAGTCTGGCTCACCACACACTGAAAAAAAAAAAAAGTCTCAGGCTTCAACACTCTCATTGAACGGGGGATGTGGACAGCTTGCCAGGGCTCCGAGGACGCTGCCTCGTGGAGTCATGGGTGGCACAGGGATTCGCAGTGGAGGTCTGCATATGGCATCCATCATCACCTTTCACTTTGTACAAAAAGAAAAAAGAGAAAAAAAAATATGGGCATCGAAGCAGACAAGCCCTCCCCCACTCCCACCCCGACTCACCCACCTTGGGACTGGCAGCTGTGGGTGGCAACAGCGGGCATCGTGACAGCCATCCTGGCTCCTTGGTCACGGCACTGGAACACTCTCTTTCTCTCTCAGGAGGAGACAGGGGACCCAGCCAACTCAGTAACTAACTGTCTGGGACTCGCACATATTCCCAATAGCCCTCTGCAATAATAATCACTGCTCAGTTATTTCTCCAAGACAGCATCAATGATTCATTGTGTGGCAGAGTTAGAGAGCCAGAGAGAAATAAGAGTTTCACAGGAAGCAGCAAACACATTCCTGTTGATCTGCCACAGGACATCACAGCGCCGTTGAAAATATCTTTGATCTCAGTCGAGTCGGTCTGAATGATTTGAATCATTGGTTTAAATGCTAATAACAATGCAGAGTTATGTCAAGGGTGTTTTAATTTATGTTCCCAAATGCCCGTGTCATACCTGGTGTTGTCACTTACCGTGTGCCCCAGACTGATTATGTAACTTCAGCAGATGACTCATGATACTTAGAGGATCTCTCTCTCTCTCTGTCTCTCTCCGTCTCTCTGTCTGTCTGTCTCTCTCTGTCTGTCTCTCTCTCTGTCTCTCTCTCTCGCTCTGTCTCTCTCGCTGTTTCTCTCCGTCTGTCTGCCTCTCTCTCTCACTCACTCATGCTCTCTCTCTCTGCAGCTTGTTGGGTTTTTTGTTTTTTTCCCTGAAGAGCTCTGATTTAAGTGCCTCTGGGAAAATTCACACTCTTATAATCTTTCTCAGAACTGCTGCACAGTTTGTTCAAATAATGAGTAACAGCAAAAAACGACAAACAACGTCATTACATTATATTCGGTTGCAAAAAAATATGAACAAATGAAACGTTATAAGAAAGACAGAATTGGTGATTTAGTTTTATCCTGTCTTGTTTTTCTCACAGTTGTTGCTCTGTAAGACCTGCATTGATTTTATTACAATCTATTTTATATATTATGTGTCATAGTTTATTGTGAATGTTCTTATGTATCTAATCATTGAAGGACAGAGCTGATGCTATTTTTTATTGTCAACAAATCCCATGAAAGGATTCAAACTGACCGTCTTTTAGTGCGGCAAAAGGTTGTTTATTACAAGGTCTAATCATTTGGGGATATCAAAGCTTTCAGCTATACTGTGTCACTCTTAGTAGCTGATGGAAATTTTCAGTTGTCATGGAGATGAATATAAAATTCAAACTCCTACTTCGAATGGTAAAGACTTAACCTTCAAGCTCAACAATGTTTTAGTCCATCTTTTTCACTGCTGTCCAACTTGTTTGTCCCATCTGTGGTGCTCGTCCTGAATATCATTTGTTCCTATTAAAAGATGTAAATCCTAAAAAAAAACAAAAAAAAAAACAAATACAAGCTTTAATTCTTTTTTTAAAAAAGGCGTAAAATTATATTTACTGGGGACTATTTTCAGCAGAAGATTGATTTGGTGCTGTAGGGTTTCATGGGATTTGTTCACAGTAAGAAAAATACGGAAACCACCAGCCAGATCTTTGAACAAAAATATCTCCAGTGTCCCCAGAAAAAAAAAAACATATTAATGCTGGGTGGTCATTAGGGGCCAACGTCATTTGTCAGCGAGGCTCTTAAAAGTTCTTTCTTCTAATGAATGTACAACATCACCAAGACCCTAGAGGAGGGTGGAAATAGGCCAACTTTAAACACTTGCGATTCAAGAAATGTTCTCTCCACGCTACACAAATGCCTGTGTGTGTGTGTAGCCTCGACTGACCAGACATAGAAAAATAAGAGACTTGTTTCACCACGCCTGAACACAAGGCTTAATGTTTACTGTTTGTGTCTGTTTTCTGCAGAGTGATGCCCACTAGCTGCCACGCTGCGTCACCAGTCAGCAGTCACATTAAATATCAAGGGATTTCATTTAGTGTCTTTTAATTGCAAGCCATCTGTCAGCTCACACTGACGCCGCGTTTACACCGTTCACCTGCGGTAGAGGCAGAGTGCTGCAGATACAAAGAGCTGCTTCATGTACTGTTTAGTTACAGTGTATTATAAGAAATGGATGCCTATGGCACCACAGCACAGATCTAATCAGAAACCCACCTGAGACATTGTATTTTTGGTGTCCTGCATTGCCTCAGCTTCCCTGCGTGAGATCTTACCGGAGGCCTTTGGCTTTGACAGCATGTTGTGCCGCCTGTCTCTCCCACTTTTATCAGCCCTTCTTTGCCCTTTATGGTTGTTCCTCCTGTATATGATGAATGTCATTGCCTTTGCCCTATTCAATTAGTCTAACAGGGACAAGGGGGCAGAATGTGGATGAATAACACAGTCTGAAGTGAAGCCCTCTACATAAAAAACGCCGCTGTGGCACATACATGTATGTGGGATATCTGTAGAAAAGCTGTGCACCACAGCTTGTTGTTTCTGGGGAGTGATTAGCAAAGTAATGTAAGAGTAGTTTAACATTTTCTTTCTGAGAGTTAGGTGAGAAGATTGATACCAGTTTTATGTCTGCAGGTTAAATATGAAGCTATAGCCAGGAGCCATAGCTTAGCTTGGAAACAGGGAGAAATATCATGGTTCTGTCCAAATGTAAAAATAGAAGATCCTTCAGGTTTTCAAAGTCAAAGCAGCTGTGAACTGTTTTGACTATTTAAATGCTATGTCCACACACTGGAAAAGACCTGGAGTGGTCATTTAAAACCCACCAGTGTCTCTTTATGCTGATTATTAAAGAGGTAATGAGTGAATCAGTGATGTTTCACACTGAAAATCCTGATTTACAGGCTGTTTTCTCTCTGGTGTTCTGTCTGTCTTTGATTTGCACATACTCTTCAGCTTTCACACTCAAATTAGCTGCTCATCATAAGTGTCCTCAAACACACACACACGCAGATCACCTTTATCATGCCGACATGAGGGAAAAAAAATAACTTGACTGCCTCCATGCCATCCATGATCATCTGATTCAATTATTTATGATTAAAGACTTTTATATTGTCTGTGCACAGCTGTGGTTATTGATTGTGGCCCTTCTTGAAATGTATCTCTCTTTTTTGTAATCAATAAGCCTGAGACTCGAAGCATTACACGTGTTCCCAGTGAGTGTAACAGACATACTGCCTGACAAAATCAAGTGAGGATAGCTGAGGAGAACATTTGTCATCATTGAACTAAAGGCCTCTGTGCTGTCCGCCTGCAACATGATCAATCACAGCTCCATCTCTGTAATTGACTGCGCTGGGAGTACATGGAGGAGAGGCAAGGAGGAGCAGGAGGTGTTGGGGGAAACGTTAACTCTGTCCTGTCTCATCACACAGCAGCAGATTGAACCCCTCCAGTGATCCCGCATCATGTTATGCAGTAGGGACAACAGCTAAGGACTGAAAAATATTATTTTCTCATGTCAAACTGAGCAAGATGGAACACACAGCTTCTCTAATAAGTCGCCAAGGGACAGAAAGCTTTAGAGAAGAGACTTACCACGACCAGCCTGCACATATATAACAAAAACTGGATGGTATTTGTCTATTACGCTGTGTTGTATTGTTCCACACATACACACATTCAGTTAGGTGCAACGGTTTCATCCCAATGACAAGAAATCATATCTTTTAATTTACCTCTATTATTATTTAAGCATGCAGAGGTTTTGATACATTTCTGCCCAGTATCCAGAGGAATTAATCCACAAAATCCGCTCTGCTAATGCTGAATATGTTTTATATCTAGTAAGGCGGACAGCAAGAATTTGAGGTCAGCGTGGTCAGCATTTAGCTTTTCATTAACTGTAATTACAAACTTCCCCTAACCATAACCAAGTGTTTTCAGTTACCTAACTACACCTCAAACATTGTTCATTTGTCAAAACCACAACCTTTTCCTAGTCTTAACCGTACTGCAGTTGCCATGCACAGATACTGTGTTGGCAACAGTAGCAATAGAAAATTAAAAACAAAACAAAAACATTGGCATTGCACATAAAACAGGGTTTTAGCAGAAATATGCCAAGCGACGCGCTTGTTTGATAGTAAGGTTGCCATCCTGATAGAATAGTGTAAAGATACATAAAATGCTTTGACTTTCTATTGAGGAAATAGTTCCTTTGAAAACAGTTGACTGTGTGTTCTCTTGAGTACTCAGAGTTACAGGGACACTATTTCTAAAAAGATATGTTGCTGCTGAATTTTTTTTTATTATTATTGCTAAAGGTAGAATTTCTTCTACCTGCTCTACACTGATTTTGGGTGGAGGCAAAAATCTGGATGTCACAAAGGTTACATATTTTACTATGTATGTAATTATTCAATAAAATCTTTAATAGAGAATACTGAGTGTTTTGTTTTTATAGTGATCACACACGTGACCATTGCCCATTTAAATTGTTCTGGGGACGACATTGCAGAGAGACACTGACAAATCTCAAAACTTCTACATGGCTAGAAACAACATGAGCTGAGTGAGTAAATATAATTTTTGTAACCAGCTCTTTAAATCTTTGCATAGAAGTAAAACCTTCCTTACAGTGATGCATACAGAGATAATGTAACAGTTTCTCTTTAGTTTTTCTCTGTGCATGGTCCAGCTACATGAATGAGAGTGGTTCAATGAAAACTTTCCATCTCGTCTATTCCGTATAATCACATGACTTGTTATATCATCAAGTATTGCAGAGTATTGAGTGTGCTCAACAGCATGTCGAGTCAATGCAAACTAAGCCCCATCGACTTACTATCTGTCGCCTAAAAACAAACCAAAGTTTCCACAACATGGCCGTTGCTTCTCCAGTGAGCTGAGTGTGAGTCAGATAAAAATCTGTCTGTGTGTGAACTGTGAGAGCTACGTGATTAGGAACACGTCCTTAATCAGATCATCTGTGCATCTGGCCCACTGCGGCATCACAGCTGCTCTTTCTCCAGCAGAAATTTCTAGTCAACGCTGGCGTTTCCCCTGATCTGCTCCTCTTCTGTTGTTGTGTCTTACCTCTAACCTCCAAATGTTTGCAAATATGATAAGAAAAGAAACTTGTCTGACAACTAATTCTATATTACATACAAATAGATAGAATATAATAGCTTTTAATAATGTTATGGTTTGCAGTTATGCTAGAAATCAGTGTACTTTACAGTTTTGTTCAAACAAGAAATAGCTGCAGCATCAATGGCACATTCATAAACCAAGTGTTTTGTTCTGCGTGTATTCTGGTTTTAACAGTGTGTCCTTATCTTTGCCATTTTTCCAGTGTCAACACACCACATACTTCAAAAATACTTAGTACTTATGGTCACTGTGTTGCTCCCTTGAACCAGCCATGCAGTGGTTTAGGCCCATTTCCAAACATTTAGCCCACTTCATATGGGATTACTTCCAATAACACATACAAAGCCAAAACAGATCAACATTACATCTACATAATTACAAGTATTATAGTTGAGAATAATTTGAAATAAACTGTGCACCAAATAGCTGAGGAAAGAAACTGCTTATGCAGTATTTTCTACCCTCATCTCCCAGGCTTTAACTAGCTAAATTGTGTGGTTCCCACTGATAAAAACCAGAGAAAACAAAGTGCAAATGTTCAATGTATCAGTCAGTTATGTAGAAAAAAAAACTGCTCCATTTCAAGCCTTCCAGGTTGATACATTATCCAGCTTCCAGATGGCATTTCTCATTAGTTCTCTTCACTAATTCATTTGTTCGTTTGGTTGAATATGTTCTGCCTCCACTGGACAAAAAGCACGATGCAAAAAAATCTATTTATATATTTAATGAACATTATGTATTTAATGTGATGTAAAACACTCCTGCCTTTCACATTATTTGTGCACTGCTTCCAAATGCTGGTAAAGAAAAAATAAACCTATGCAGCATGTGTAGTAGACTATGCTGTAACTTCACTTATCACCAGTAGATGTCACTGCAGCACAACTCAAGGCTTCAACCCTGGAGCCCTGCAGCTAGAAGCATCCAGCACATCCAAGCAGCAAGGTTGATGTTGTTGCTTGATATCAACATTCCCTCTGAGTTATCCATGAAAAGTGAGAAGCATGTCCTTCATCTGCCCTCAAGGCCTCTGCAACTCTAATAAGGTCTACATAGTGATAAAGTGGTTGAAGTCAGCCAGCAGCTCTCCCAATCTCCTCAAGATGACTTGTGAAGCCAGAGGGTTGCACTAATCTTTGGCGCCAGAGTTGCTAATCTAGCCCAATAACTGTAACAGGGTGCTAATCACTGTTTTGGTGGAAAAAAAAAACAAAAAAAAAAAACCTTGCCAACTTTTCCATGGCAATCAGACCACTTAGAGGCCCCCGGGAGCTTACGCTGATGAGTTTACAGCTGATGTCAGGCTCAATCAAGGACACTACTTTATGGTTTTCACAATAATGAGGCTGAAACCTGAAAACAGAGGTTTGGCGTGCCCAATATTCCTGGTAATGACTTATCTGGCCTTTTAGCCTCGTACTGACAAAATAGGGGGAAAGCGAGGCTTTGCTGCCAAGTGACTTTACACAAACATTTATAGAAATACCTTCCCCTAACTTCATTAATAGGTATTTTTCAAATCTGCATGCCTTACGTTCTCATCTAATGTTCTAAGTTGGCTGAGAGAGAAGAGGACATAAAAACCTGTCTACCTCACTGATGTTAACATTCACCAGGGCCATTGCTACCACTGACACTAAGGTTACTTCTTCTGGCATTTGGGCGTTTTGGGAACATGGATGGAGTTTACAGTCTACATTAGTGGGTGTACTTTAGGTTGATTCAAGCATTTACTTTCAATATGTTTAAATATTCCGCCCAGACATGTTTTATGACTTAAAAAATACTAATAATTTGTTCCCCATATGGTTTCTCCACAAACCCTTTTTTCCACAATTAAAATCCTTAAAATTACATCTAGTGCTTCTCTCTTATTAAAACAATTCATGCATGTTCAAATATTTTTCATTTCAAATGCTTAACTTTTCCTACTTCCCTGAAAGTTCCAATTCCACAAGACACAAGACACTTGTGTAATTTGCATATTGGACCAAGATAAACCTCAAATCTTGTATGCATATCTTAGTGAGAACAGAGAATCTTCAACCTTCAGTAGATGAATGTGAAACTATCCACTGTAAATCTCTCTCACAAACTGTAAATCATTCTGCACAACAAAGTTCAAACCATCCAAGCAACGTAACAATCGGTATAAAAAGTTGAACAGAATTTTGAGGAATTATTCTGGATGAGGTGACACTTGGACCCATGACCCTCAGTATTTCTGTCCTGGCCAACATGCCTTGTCTTTAATTGAATATAGAGTTCTGTTTCTACCCCTCTGGAAATCACTGAATAATTCTTCCCATACATTGACAGACATGTTAAATTAACGTGACTGACGAGGTTAATAAATATCATACATTCTTCCCTTATGCAATCTCGCTCTGGTACAAAAGCAGTGATGTAAGAGTTGATGATACTTTTGCACTGCATCCATGGCCTGTCCCTCCCAGACATCACAGACTGTGGCGAATGAACAGTACAGTACTGCTTGTGTTCTCAAAGCATGTCAGACTCAATGTCAAGGCCTCCTTCCTCAGCAGACTCTCAACTGCCACTCAAATTTCAGTCCGTGGGGCTTGAAAGACTCACAGGACATACGATACAGTCATCCCATTGAACTGAATTTGACATGTAATGCCAGGTCAGTTAGTTCAATAAATGCTCTCAAGCTCTGCAATGTGACCTGCCACTTGGCCCAGACCAAAACGTGGCACCCCAGACCAGGGGGAAGTGGAAGGGAGGTTGAGGGCAGGCGGTCGGTCGGTGAGGGGGGACCCTGTTGGTTGTGGCGGCTCTGCTTTACTCTTGGCTTCACTGTGCATGTGCTTCCAATTACAGACAAAGGAGAGGCGGTCCTGTGCAGCATGTGGTTCCATTTAGAGCAGGTGAAACAATGTAGGAAAATAGATCCGTCATCCGTCGCATTCCAGAGGCCAGTGAGAAACAGCGCTAAATCATAGCAAAGCTAATCCTGAGAGGAACGGGTGGGGTAAAAAAGCAGTGGAGGCCTGAGAGCTGGCTGCATCTTCAACAGGGGCCTGCTTACATTTGTTGATGTGCCGTGCTTCAAAGCATTACAAGGACCCAATAGAAACATCCTCCTTCATTTTCTTCTATTTTAGATTTCTGTTGTTTTCCCTCATTCCCCAATCTTGCTATGCTCACAGTTTAGCTGTATGGAACACAACGTTTGTCAGTCACCCCACCACTTGGGTTGGGTGAACAACTATTAGATGGATTGCTATGAAACTTTGTAAAACATTCATGGGGCGGCTGTGGCTCATTTGGTTGTCCATTAATCAGAACATCAGTGGTTCAATCTCTGGCTCCTCCAGTCTGCATGTCAAAGTGTCCTTGGACAAGATACTGAACCTCAAATTGCTCTAGAAGGCTGTGCCATCAGTGTGTGAATGAGTGGCTGCTAAACTGATGATAAGTTGGCAACTTGCATGGCGGCCAATGTTGCCAGTGTTTGAATGTGTGAGTGTGATGTGTAGAAAGGCCTTGAGTGTCTGGAAGACTGGAAAGGCACTATATAAGTATAGTCCATCATAGTATCATCATAGTGCCAAGAGGTTGATCTAGTGTCAACAGGAGATCACTGATGTAGTGAAATATCTTAAAATCTAGATCAATTCCGTATAGACATTTATGGTTCACAGACAATGCATGCATCATAATCACTTTGGTGATCCTCTGACTTTCCTCTTGCAGGCTGACATTTGTGGTTTTGAGTGAAACAGCGATTGGATGGATTATCATGAAATCCGGTGCAGACATTCACACCCTGCTCAGGATGAATTGCATCAACTTTGGTGATCTCATCAATCAATCACTTTTACTTTGGACAGTATATACACACACACACACACGACACCCTCTGTCCTTAATCACTCAGCTGAGGTCAAAGTGTTGATTTTTCAATCAAGAAATGTTAAAAAAACAAATTACATTCTGCTGAAATTAAATTTGTTTTAGGGCTATTACAAAAGTTAGCATCCTCTCATACATACTAAGACGGTGCAAATGGTAAACCTGCCTTCTAAACATCAACATGTTACATCATTGTAAGCATTATAGCCTAAAACAAGAACAAACTCATGGAGCTGCTGAACATGGATCCCACTGGCACTTCTTGCCAAAGGTGTTCCTGCCTTTAGCACCTGAGGATTTAATATGATCTGAGCCCAGATGTGGTTGTGGGAACCAGTATTGTGTGGGACAAAAGGAATGTTAGTGACTGCTCTTTACACAGTATGTGATCAGGTAAGCCGCTGATGTTATCAGACTGCTATCCCAAACTTCCATCTGCCCTTCACGTGAGCTCTCTGTTGGGTCCTGGAAGGTTTGCCTCTTTCCACCATGTGGTTATAGTCAGTCCGTGCAGCCACTCTACTCTATTGGAAAGAATGTAGGTTAATATAGCAAGCGGGATCTGGACATCACGCTCTCATTTGCCTTTTATAGCCCATAGGAGCAAAGCCATAGCGTGTGCTCCAAGCTGTAAATCAGAGGATGTTTGGCATCCCACTACTTTACAGGAGGGGGGCTTTAGGCCTCAGTTAGGCCACGGACCAGCAGCACCCAGTAAAGCTCTCACATGCAGAATAAAAGGGAGGATAGATGAAAGAAAATGAGACATGTTTTTAGCTTGGGTAAAAGCCCAGTGAGTGTCAACTGGACTCGAAGCTAACAAGGACGTATTTGGGTGATTACTTCACAGCTCACACTGTTTCAGAAGGATTCCTTTTTTCTGTGAGCTTCCGCCAGTACCCACATTATGGGAAATAATAAGAAGGTATATATTCCAGGGTGGGGTTAGGATAGCCTTTCCAAAAACAATCCACAATCACACTGTTAAAAATGTGGCAGCTGATTTTCCACCATATGCACAATCACCTCCGTCTCTACCTCACACTCTTAGATTCCATAGTCTGGTTTCGATTTACACACGTTAAAAACAGAAATTAAAGTTGACGTTAATTTTTTCTTCAGTCCATTTTGGCTAATAAGCCAGGAGGGAATGCCCAAAAAATCTGGCAAATTAGTTTAAATCCATTTCAGGATAGGTAAAAGGTAGAAAAATAGAAACTGTGTTTTAGTTTCTATTTTGAAGCGTGTTTTTACAAGGTTGTGAATCGCAGAGAAGGTTGATTACTGATTACGGAGTTAATATCAGGAAACGGTAGATTGGAGTCCATTAGGTTTATGTCCCAGGACAGATTATACCAACTCTTATTCTGGTGCCCTTCATCTATCCGGGTCTGTTACTGCTCTCCTTCCCTTCAGTCTCAATTTGGGTTACACAAATTCTGTCCTACTTACTGTCCGTTAAAGGGTTACTTCACGCAAATGACAAAAACACATTTTCTCCACTTGCCTCAAGTGGTATCCAGCCATTTAGATAGTTTTGGTTTTATGTGCTGAGGTTTTAGGATATTTGGAAGTTTTTTTTGTGTGTGCACTATGTTTTAAAATCCAACAGTAACATCCCTTCACAGAAATAGTGTCACTGTTACACTGGATAATCCACTGAACACAGAAGTTCTCAAGTTCTTGTGAATAACTCTGCCTAGAAAGCTCTGAATCTTGTTGTTTAAATGTCTAGATTTTTTGGCACTGCAGTAAACTCTGCTCTTCAAACATGTACAAAAGAGTGAACCTCAGGCCCTGACATGTAGAGTGGAGTTTTGATAACAAGCCTTTATTCATTACATGGCTTGCTCATGACACAGTTAAGTCCTGGTAAGTCTTCATCAGGGTTCAAATCAGGAGATAATGCCTGACCTTGACCTTTTTATGCAGTCATTCAAGGATGTGTGCTGATTGGATAATTGGAACAACAGATGGGAGGTAATTAGAGTCATTCAGAAAGTACCTCAGCAAAACTCACAAAGCAAAAGATTAACAGGCACACAAGAAAATAAAGCTAAACATATGAAGTCAAATGAAAAACACATTCTGGTGTTTCACACACACAAAGTTTCACTTCTGAAGTCAATTTCCTCATTTAGACCGAGGTATATACTTGTTGCATCAAAATTAAAAATCCCAAAAGTCTTCCTTCCAAAAGGAGTGTAAACAAAGCTCCACTTTGAAGATTTCACATGTTTGACACGTCTTCAACAGCCACCGGCATTTCTTGAACGCTTCCCAAGATTTAAGCCACCATTTGGACTTGGTCTATTTCCCTAACCCATATTTTATAATCAGCTTTTCGTCTATTTATGCAGAATCATAATGTTTTAGCCTAGTTTGTTGTTGTTGTTTGGATATGTCTGATTGCGGATCACTTTGTACTGAAGTGCTTTAGTCATAAAAAATGTTAATTATTGTCCTTACTAATGGGAAAATTGCTTTTGGAAAGACACATTGCTCTTGAGATATTTTGTTGTAATTATTTGCAATGTTTTGAGCTTCACAAACAAAATTCCAATCACCTCATTCTTTTGGGATTGCACCAGTTAAAGACGAAAATCTCAAAACCTCAAGCACATAAAACCAAAACTATTTGCATCTCTAGATAGCAACAGGACTAAAAAAAAAAAAAAAAAAGAAGAAGAAGAAGAAGAAAGATGTTTTTCAGCAAATGTGAGTGAACCAACTCTTTAAACCACATGAGACGATGAACAACAGGGTTGAGGGTCAGAATCATCAGAAGGCTGTTCTAGGCCTGTTGATCCTCGCAGCTTTATTGTGGACAGACAACATGCAGCTGGTCAGCACAGGAAGTCCAAAACAAATGACCCTTAATTACTGCAATAAAGCAGCACACCCTCTATTCCCTAGACTTTAACCTTTCTTTGCCTCCATGGCGGGGGCGGGGGGGGGCCCGCGTGGGGGTCATGAGTCCCATTAGGAAGCTAATGAACTGTATTCAACAATCTGATAGCAGGCGAACCCGCAATCCAACCAGAGCTAGCAGCCTATGGGTACAATTCCTGTTCACCCAACAATTAACCAAGCAATAAATCATTCCACAGCTGCGCCATCACATGAGGTCCATCACCCTCTGCAACCTCTCGCTCTGAGATAGGGGTCGACGAGAGAGGGGATAACACCCAGAGGTTGGAGTTACACATTGGAGCGTTTGAAGTCTCAGATGTTATGGTTGGTTTAGGAGGGAAGAGGGAAGCCCCCCCCCCGCCCAACACCCCTAGAGAGGCTGTTTAGGGTCTGGGATGAGAGACTTGAACAGTGTTTTAGATTAGGCTTCTAATCCCTCTAATGAAGGCCAACTTTAGTGCTCCATTGTTGTGTAAACTGCTGCGCTTGTAATGCCCGTGCGCCAGTGACAGATCCAGCTTCTTGTCTTTCATCAGCACGAGCGGTTGCACACACGCAGCAACCAGCTAATGAAGTCAAGCTGATGGCGGAGAACGGGCGGCGTGTGTGAACACACATATGCATGTATGCAATTAGCTCACGGTGTGTGTTAAAGCGTGTCTGCTTTAACTTGCGAGCGTGCATATGTGCAGTTGTAAGCATTTAATCTGCTCTTTGTTAGCGGAAGTGGCGGAGCACTAAATTTGGAAACAGTGTGATTATCCTTTTGTTCCTGGGAGAAAATCAATTTGCCTTTAACGGCTGCACTAAGTGTTCACTTCCTATTTCCTGAACGCAGCCTTGATGTGTATTTAACCGCGATCACATCCCCATTCTCTTGATGAGATGTGATGATTAGGCTACTTCATCAGTCGAATGTTTACTTAATGGACAAATTTCAATCAAGGCCCATTGAATTTTTCCTTTGAGCGTTGTTGATAAAATGTTTCCTGCGTTTAAAGACAGAAAGTCTAATATGACAGACCTATAGATCTTTTTATTATTAGTCGTTAGTATATCGGCTTACACGGTATAAACTCAGGAGAATGTCTCGACCATTTTGAGCTTAACAAAATAAACTTAAATGGTCAGTTCAACCAAATTACAAAAAGACACACTGTCTGGTTTCACTAGATTTTTGAGATAGCTGAATACTGAATTCCATGGCCAACACCTCTTCCTAGAATCAGTGTCTCATTATGCTGCATTATCCCACGATCTAACTCTGAGGACTTTTTCTACAGCTAAAATAACCAGTTGCTGGCTCCTGCTTCACAGATGTGTGCATGTCCATCTTCTCATCTAAAATAATCACTGTGTTTTCCACAATCTATAACTGTTCCTTTAAAAGGATCTTATTCCACTATGCCAATATCATACCACATATATAAGACCATGCTGCACCGTTCAGTCACATGGAAATATTCAAGATTTTTTGATTAGAATAATGGATAAAATTAAACTTTGTGTAATGTGCAAAGTGTAACTCATAGCACTGACTGTATCATTAGTGGACAAAGCTTTTTGCAAATGGAAACCAATGTGGAAGTCTGAAACCTGCATTCCTTCTAATGGCCATCGGGGGGCACTGCACTTGGCTGCAACGAAAAATAAGATCGTACATCAGCTTGTAAGATAATGGGCCCATTTCTCACTTGATTTATTACCTCAAGAAACTGTTTCCTCATGAGTTTACGGTCTACATTGATAGTTTCAGTTAGCTAGCTTCTTCAGTAAATTAATTTTGTACTTTTTTAAGATTATTTTTTCAAGCTTTATTTTTTATAGAGACAACTGAAGAGTGACAGGAATGTGGGGAGAGAGAGATGGGGAATGACATGCGGGAAAAAGCCACAGGTCAGATTTGAACCGCAGCGAGGACTGAGCCTTTGAGCATGAAGCTAAAGGACACCCCCAAATTTTGTACTTTTTAAAAGATGAAAAAGTAGGGTGTTCTCTAAAGCTACCCTTCGATTGAGTCATTCTCAGCGTGTCTATTCAGTGTTGAAACTCAGATCAAACGGGCATGTTGCCTTTTTTTTTCCTATTTCAAGATGGAAGTCAAAACCAAGCGCCGGCCAACTCGCAGTACGTCAAATATGGTGATTTCTTGTGCCGCAAAACTAAGATGGCGATCCCCATAATGCCATACTCAAGAGAATTTAAAACTCGAGGCTTGACGACTACAAGCTGATGAGGGACATCGTGGTAAGTTTACGCTTGGTTCTTAGCTTGTTAATGCTGCCTTCAAGTGGCCAAAGATCAGCTATCATAGCTTTAAAAGTTTCATTTTTGTAGGATGTTTGGCTACAAAGCATAAGCTTGTGACCACTTGTGAGTCGCTGCTTTCTAAGCAGTTTTAATAGACATATTTATGCAGAAATATCAGCAAATCAGTGTTACATAAATGTACCTGGGATGTACACACACACACACACACACACACACACACACACACACACAAACACATTACACACACATACACTTAGGCAGCAGTGCCTTTCTCTCTAATTATGCTATTCCAGGAGCCATAATGACCACCCTCTACCTCTTTCACTCTCACTCTATAAAAACCCTCCAATGCAGGACTATATGGCATGATGTACTCCATCAGCCAACCGACGAGGGCCGACGTTCACCCACAACAACTTGTGCCAAGCCACTACTGTCCTCCCCACATCCTCTCACCTCTCTCCTCCTCCTCTTGCCACCCATAGCTTCCCTTGAGCGGAAGCCACAGTCTTATACAAACACAATCGCCTGGCAACGGACTTTTCTTCTCCGTGCTGTAGGTCATTAAGCTTGCCCGGGTCCTGCTTGGTATCGATGCAAAAGGATAAATAGAGGAATTCAAAACAAATGAGTGTTGTTGACAGATGTGGTGTTTTGGCTTTGTTTCGGAGACAAAGGTCTTTTTTTCTGCACTGAGCTCTGCAGCGGAGGTGGTGGCTGGAGAATTTAAGCAGGTTATGTAAGACTGGAGATGCCAGTCTGGCATGAGTGTTAGCCGTGGCACTGAGGCCTGCTGAGGACCTGTCAGGATGGAGAGGGGTGTGCAGGGAAGCCCTTAGGGCTCAGATATGTTCGCTACATACATGGAGCTTATAACAATCAGCAGGAGTGAATAAATGTCAGCTGGGATTGGCTCCACTCTGGCATGAAGCTGCAATGATACGTTTATAGGTCTTAGATAAGGCATGAAAAAATGTTATTTGACAAAAAAATATAGATATATTGTCCCTTGATTAGTATTTTTCATAGCTTTCAACCACATCTTATGGTTTTCCTCAGCGAAAAAGATTAAAGAGTCATCCATGTATCAGTACTGTTAACACAAGACTGAAGTTCCATACTGAAGTCACGGGACGATAACTGAGCCATCTCCATGACAAGTGATCAGTCCATCAACTGAAGAAGACCATGTGTTGCAATTGAAAGCTCTTGAAAAAGCTTATAAGTGAATCTTGAATGCCAAATCAATTGTTTTCAAGATCAAGAATGAACTTTTACTCTCATCAACTTGATTATTTTATGATATTCTGCCTACATTTAGCATACTTTTCCATATACTTTGCTGACCATGTTTGAATACATACAATACAGTTCTATTTTTCCACTGTTTCAGGGAGATTTTTCTTTTATTAGATTAAAAAAATCTAATTTTTCATGTCTTGCCTAATCCATCACAGTGTCCTTGATGTCCACTATGATGGATTACATAATTCACGGATCCAGAAGTTGCATATTGTTAGAAAAGGAATGGAAACCAATGGGTGCTGGAAACTAAAATGTATTATTTCCTTAGCACAGCTCTCATGTCAGGGGTCCTGTTTGCTCTGCAGCTTGTAGAGCCCCATAAGATTAGGCCTGGTGAGTGTTTACCGTCAGCAGGGTCACGGAGGATTCTCTCTGTAGTCCTACCTCCACGTTGAAAGCTCTCTATGCTCACAGAATCTCATGGGCTTTCCACTGCAGCACTGTTGAATAAGGTCTGACAGGGCCTGTAATCAGCAGGCACAGAAGAGATGTGTTTGAGACAAGCTGCTAGACAGTTCCCCCCTCCATACGTAACCAACTAGACATCAGGGTCACACGGACGTACACAAACACACACATGAAAACCGGCTTGCTGGCTGTGACTGTGGTCTAATTGGGAAAGGACAGAGTTAAAAATAGCATGCGGTGACGCTGGTATCTCATAATGACATCCTGGCTAGACCAGAGGCCAGATCCACTCACTGTTCGCTTCATTACACATCTGACATCGCCATGAGGGAAATTTTGAGTGGAAAAAAGTGCACCAGTAGTCGAGAGGTATTTGATGCTGGTGCTAAGTACGGGGTGTTTTTTTGACTGCATTCTTTTTCTGATCTGAGGACACAATGTGCCAGCACCCTTACCACACCCTACTGAGGGAAAAACAGTTGAAAGACAACAGCTGCATGTCTTAACATACCTGCGGTCCATGACAAACGGGGTACCATTCAGATTAACAGGAGCTCAAGATAAGAGCATACAGGTGGCAAATGTTCACTTCATCTGTCAGTGGGCCTGGAGTTGACTTTAGGCTCTTTTGATTCACGTAGGCTTTCGCAAATCTCTTACATCAATCTTCTCTTTGACAGAACATACACACATCATACTCTCAGAAACAACTGAAGCCCGATCAGAAACGGAAATTGTCCTTATTTGTGGCTAAGAACCTGATATATAACAACTTGTCTACTCATTTATAAAACATTGTAGTTATGAATATTGTAAAAGGTTTACATCTATGATGTCACACTTGGTAATCTAGTCATTTGCCATGAAATTCACTAACTTCAAAATGCTTTTACAACTTTTTAGCTCCAATAGATATGTCTAAAAACTTTGGCATTTGGTCACCTCTGTTCTGTTGCTATTTATGACTACCTGTGCCTTTTCAACTTGTGTATTTGGCCTTGCCTCTATTTTCAAGGCATGACTTTTAATCTGCAATACTAGGGTTTATGGGAAAGGATGTTCCCTAAAGGCTGACACATATAGATTTAAGCAACAATGTTCTTTTTAACACAAGTTTTCTATCAATATGAAGTGAATCACACATTTGTTGAACAGGCTTATGTATCGAGGTTGTTATTTACATTGTTACTAATGTGGTTTTCTGACTTCTGGAACAAAACCCGGAAGTTCTGGTTCGGTTCTCTGTAACCACGTCTATGTGATCTTGTTGCCAGTGAGCAATGACGTGCTCCGGTCAGTAACGCATGACCGGAGTTGAAAATGTGCCTAGCAACGCCAACCCTCAAACGGAAAATGCCCACGCATATACTTAAAGCTTATGAACAAAAACAGTATGGTTTGCATTCTGTCTTTGTTTCGAAGCGTAGTTTGAACTTTGATCTGACCATTATGGCTGGAGGTCAACAGGTTTCCAGACAGGGGTCGGGAGCTGCTTATGTAACCGCACAGCTGCTGTTTAAGTTTACTGCGTACGTGCTGACCTGCGAGATAGTAACTGAAAGAGGTGTGAAAATGTCTGAGTGGTCTACGGGGGGACAGACAGATGGATGGATGGAGGGAGAACGTGTGAGAAAGCGAAATGCCCGTTGTGATAAAAACAAACTAAGTTTGACTGTGCGTGCAAGTGTCCCTCCGAGTTATAACTGTGCTTCCGTGTGAGTGTGTATCGCTCTCTGACAACAGCACCCTGTCATTACCACCCTTGACTGCTGATTATTGCAGCTACATGGCCTGTGGAGGTGCACCTGGGAAGCTGCTCACACCTGTCCTGACCCTGCTCAGGTCTTAAACTGATTTAAGGCTCCAGATCTGCTCCCTTGTCCGGGTCGCTCTCGGCAGACTACTCATTTCCATGTTGTATAATGTTTTTACACTTGTGAATCAGCTTGTAAGAATGCTTTGCCCTCTTCTGAAAACTCTCATGTAACGGCGCAATGACAGCAGGACGCCTGTCGGGACACGTTGCTCTGGGTTTCAGTGTGTGTTTGTGTGTGTGTGTGTGTGTGATGTCTGATAACCATCATCCCATCTAATCCACAGCTCCGAAACTGACTGCTGTGGTTGAAGATGAGCGATCATATGTTCTAATGTTGACTGGGTGCACGTTACATAGCCACCTTACATGATCCATTATACGCATATAACTTACAGGATACACATTTAAAGCTGAATTCAAATCAATAATGCAGTGATAAATAAAGAAACAAATATCATGTGTGTACAGGTTGAACATTTCTGACTTTGGCGTCCCCAAGTGGTTGAATCAAGGAAGGTGCTGACAGTTACACCTGAGCCAGTTTTTAGCCACGTTAGAGATGACTGCGGTCCAGACTGAAATATCTCTGAAATAAATAACAACTGCTTAACGGACTACCATGAAATTTGGTCTAAGCATTTATGGTCCACAGAGGATGAATCCTAATTATATTGGCGATCCTCTGACTTTTCTTTTGTTCCACAAACAGTTTGACTTTTGGTAACATCTTGACAGATATTGGATGGATAACCGTGACATTTCTCACGCTGCAACATCTGAACATTTACGACACGATTTGGCACATACATTGGACTGTGTTGAAGCATTTATTGTTCCCAGAGGATGAACCCTAATGACATTTATAGGATGGACTGTCATGGAATTTGGTTCTGACATTTACGAGTTCCTCGGGAAGAATTGCAATAACTTTGGTGAATTTACGCCTTTAATGTCATTATCGGATCAAAGCTGATAACATACCCATCAGCCTCAGCTGTAGTCCTTTGTTTTTGGTGCTAATTAGCAAATGTTAACACGCTCCACAGCCTCACAGAACTTCTAGTCCGGCTGCGACTCTTAGTCTTGTCACTGGGGTTGTCTCATTTTCAAATTGATCTAATGATCTAATTTGAAAGATGATCTGATCGCATGACATTTCTGTATATACTGGCTTTGACTTTGGGATTATCTTATATATTTGTTGTTTTGCTAATTCAATGTCAAAATCGAATTGATATTTGTAAAATGGCTGTTAAATACACATGGTATTACAATTTGAACATAAGACAGTGAACATAAGGCCGCTGTGCTGGAAATGTTAGTGTTAAATGGTTCATTGGAAAGCTCTTCAGGGAATCGCACTAAAAGTAGTGAAGTGGTTCCACTGTATGTAAAACTGAGGCAAGTTTACTTACAGTATTTTCATGTTAAACGAGGGTTGAAACGTTATGTAAACTAAATGCTGCTGGCACAGGCAGCCCGAGGATCTAAGCATAATTTAAACTTAAAAACCTACTTTTGTAGCCTAGATTTTTCTGGTTTATGATGTTTTATGTTTTTGTTTCCTCTTTTATTGAAATGTTTTATTAATTTTATTGCTTCAACTTTCACTTTTTTATCAACTTTATTTTCATTTTAACCCCATATCTCTAGATTTTATGCATTCGGTGTGTAGTCTCCCATGTAGTCATATATTTTGCAACCCACTTGTGAAGTGGGTTTACTGAACTGTATCAAAGATCATTTTGAAGCTCATAGAAACAATTTGTTTTGGTGTATATTCATCATCTTTTCTATATTGTAAAGCCTGAAGACAGTATCAGCTAACACGAATCCGTCTGCGCAGGCGCTCTCCTGTCTTCGGTTGACAATTAAAAGAAGTGCATGTCAGTTGTTTTTGACAGACTGGTGAAAACGGTTAAAGATCAAGACCACAAGGGAAAACCCTTTAACTCTGCACCTTTGTGTGACAAAACAATAAATAATGCCAGAGGCTTTTTCTTTGAACGGATGGACCGTCACACATTCTTTT
Organism: Larimichthys crocea; assembly: GCF_000972845.2. Classification (NCBI taxonomy): domain Eukaryota; kingdom Metazoa; phylum Chordata; class Actinopteri; family Sciaenidae; genus Larimichthys; species Larimichthys crocea. The sequence goes on from NC_040031.1 coordinate 12,241,176, forward strand.
TTTTTTCTTTTGTGAGATCAGAATCAGATTTATTGCCAGCTGGGTTTTCACAAACAAAGACTTCGCCGTGATTAGAGTTAATCTTGAGGGGGAAAAAACTGGATCATTTTCTTCTTCTCACTCTTACTTTATCTTTGTCTCGTCTTCACTGTGTCTCCTAGCTGCCTGCCAGACTTGTCAGTTAAACATGTTGTTGTAGATTGAACATAAATCCTGCCTCTGCTCTCACATATTACATATCCTCACATAAGTGGGAACAGGGGATTGTGAACTGGCTCCCACTTTCAGAATGAATCTCTGAATTTCTGCAGAACTTCTTCTCTACTCAACTCCCCCCTCCTCGTTCTTTATTCATTTAGTGCTTTTGGTGACTGTTGATTCCTGTGCTGCTGGACTTCTGGTGATTTATGTCCTCCTCTGCAAAGACAAAGGCAGCACAGAGCTTGAGAGGTGAAAGGCTACTCCTTGTACATACACAGAGGTATGCAACTCTGTAACCCCCCACAGCCCCCACCACTCAGCAAGCCCCGTTCTCCAAAAAGGCCTGTTCCATATATCATCCGTGCACCTCCTCGAAAGTAGGTCAATAAAAGAGCTTTTGGACTGCAGTTCTCAGAAACTAAAAGAGGACCATGTCTCAGAGGTAGTTGAGTGTGCAATGAGCGTGACCTAGCCGAGTGTGGCATAAACTTTTTTTAGGCCATCGTCTGCATGAAGGAAGAGGAAACATGGAGGACTTCTTACCCAAAGTTTGTTACAGTTGCACAGCAGCTGTGGAGAAACAGCCACAAAAGAAGTCTCAGTTTATCATACTTGCAGTTCATGTGTAACTTTTATTTTTGTAATCCAGACACTTGCAGAGACTAAACATCTTTTCACATTTGCTGGCACTTCTCCAGCATACCCCCTCCACACACACACACAAACTTAAATAAAAGCCTAAGCCTCAAATGCAGAAACTGGCACGTGTGCAAAAACACAGCAGGTCAAGTCATCTAGCAAAGTGACAAGGATGATCCACTGGGTTATACAGTTCGTTAAAACGGCTACCGTGATTTCCAGGGGACTACCTTGTCTGTTTACTTTCAGTCAGACCCAAAGATGTATGACCTTGTAAGGTATGCGGAGAGCTAAACCACAGTTTATACACTCCTTTTCAAAAAATGTAACAACATGTAACACCTACTCAGGCTAGATGAATATCATCTTCAATCTTGCTTAAGCAGCTGTGATTTTCCATCTCTCTCTTTCTGGTGTTAGGAAGTTAAAGAAAAGCTCCCTGCTCTTTCTCATTTAGCAAAGCCATACCAGTGCATTGTTGCATGTAAGCAAGTAATTCTGGAATGGAAATGCCTAATGCAGAACTAGAAATTGATCCCAATATCATGGACACCTACACCATTGATTACAGAGATGGCTTAAACCTGTAAGAAGTCCAATATTTGCTCTCTTTTTTGGTCTCTACCAACTCTCTTTAGTTGAGCAGTTAGCAGTTAGAGGAGCATCCAATATGTTCAACAGCTAGTAACTAGTTTTGTCTGTCTGTTTGGGTGCTGAGCAGGTAGTGTATAGCTTGTGCAGCTAAGAACGATGCTATGCAAGTGGTGAGAGTTAATTAGAACAGTAAATTTGTGGACCAGACAGCCGAACAACTTTAAATCTTCTTAAAGCCAATAAGAGCTGCAGATTCGAGTGATAATTCTCTGAAGGTTCATCACTATGAGTAACCCCTCATATTGTAGCATTGCCATCTGATAAACTGTTATTGTAAAATACAAGTTATAGCTCCTTTAATGCACAAGGTATCCGGCCCAGTAGAGCTCAGTTTGGCCTTGCTGACTCTGTCTCATAGAGCTCAGTTCAAAGCTCTCCAGCCCGGACGGGAAGAACGCACAATCAGCTCTCACGTGTCTGAAGGTTCACGGGATCGGGTGCCTTGGAGGAGAGGAATTAAAACAAAAAACGGAGGGATGAAAGAGGGAAGAAGATTGGAATGACATGGGGAAGCTGAAAGCACACATAGACATCACACATGCAGACACGCTTCCACCCATGCATTCCTGTTAAATGAAAGCCAAGCGGGAGTGTTCATCTCACACAGGGGAGAGCTGTCAGTCTGTTGTTCTTTAGCAGGAGTTTGAAGATGCATGAGTAGACAGATCTGCTTTTACTAAAATAAAAAATATAGAACTTTACTTCATTCGCCGTCCCCCACTCGCTTCTGGCTCTGTTTGGTGAGTCAGCCTCGACATAATAGCGTTCAATGAAACTGATTTAATAAAAAGAGAAAGGGGGAATGAAAACATGAACACGACACAGGGACTAGGCTGCTTTGCAAATGAACATCACTGAAAATTTCATTCAAATGTAGGAGTAGCAAGTTGAATATAAAACTAACAATGTTGATTCCTCGTATCCCCTGGACATTAATTATAAGCACTCTGTCTTCACTTATACCTTAGCATCCCTTTTCGAGTGTTGACAAGGTGAAAAGAGAGGCTTAGAGAGAGGCTGTCTTTGTTGTTTTAGGCTCAAACCTGGTTGGTGCTCCTTAATGCAATGTGGAGGAGATGAGGAAAAGACGGAGGGGGAGAAAGTAGGAAGTGGGGGAGAGGAGAGGAGGAAGGGGGGAGGCACGCAGGTCCCGTTGGGCTTTGTTTTTAAAAAACACACATCATCTTCCATCTGGGCCTCATTGCACAGAGAAACTTGAGTATCATCCCAGTTATGCAACTCAGTTAAACCAGCTTAGACCTCCATGCAGGAGAATCACCAAAAACATATTTATACGAGGTGATCATCCGAGGGGTCGTGAATCGGAGAATCATAGGCAACTTTTGGGTGGACGGGTGGGAGATTTAGTCGGTGGGTGAGTTGAAGGTCAATAACAAAAAGTTATGGCTCTTGACCGTGTGGATGTGGGCACAAGGTCTTAAATTTTGGGTCAGAGAAAGTGTTTAGGGACCAGCTCTAAGCAGGCAGCCCACATTGGGATCCCTCTCCACAGGCCCCAGGAAGCAACAGAAGAGGTAGTTGTGTTTTTGGGCCTGAAATGAGTTCTTCCTTAGTGGCAGTGCGTTTATTGTTCTGGCGAAAGGGGAGAGGATTGATGCCTATAGGTAGCTGGGGAGAAAGCCGTGTGCGGCCCGAGTGTCTGGAATGCATTATATATCCGTCTCCCAGTCGAAAAATACCTCACCTCACAACATCGCACTCCCCATGTGGTCCGGCTTGCTGCACAGGCTTCATGTTACGGAAGGATCAAGGAATCGCACGCTAACAGGGAGTGGAACAACAGACGATCTTTTAAGAGTTAAAATGGTGGGAAACATTTCTGATGCTGATGGAATGTTGTTTTTTCATGACTAGATGGAGTCCTGCCGATGATAAGCGGCTCCTGTTATCATTATTCAAAGACTCGAAGGACCAAGACTGACAGAAGAGATAAGAAAAATTGTAAAATTTGATAATTATTAGGAACAAAAACAACAACTGGGTTGTACTATGCTGTCATGATTTGCTCTTTTGCTCAGTCATTAGCCAATACACATAGAAACAAACAACCATATACACTCACATTCACACTTATGGCCAATTTAGAGTCACCAATTAACCTGTTAAGTGCATGTACCATCATGCTGCCCCAGATTAACAGATTATTTCCTTTTTAATATTAGGAAGAAGCACATCATTTCAAGACATTTCACTGATTGCAGATATTTTGTGTAAAGATGATTTTTGTATATACTTTCACATATTCTTTCATTTTTGTGTGCATGTTTTCATGAAATCTCTGCTGTGTTTAGAACACTAACATTGATATTCTCCCTGCATCATTTTCTAATTTACTGTTAGGTGCAAAAAAAAAGTAAACTATTTTTAAAATCCTCACTTACAAGCTCTGCACAACCTAACATTTCCCTCAGCCATGTTTTATTTTCATACTGAATGTTGTCTCTGTGAAACCCCACGTAATGGTTTAACCAGCTGCCACCATTTTTCTCAATGATTTTTTTTTCTCTGTAGCTTTTAAAAAAAAAAGAAAGAAACATAAGAAGGTTTCCATCTGCTTGTGGGTTTCTGCTATCTGTTCATCCAAAGTTCTCACCAAATCTAATAGTTGTAACTGCATGGGAGCTGGTTATAAGGCAGGATGAAGTTATGAAAATGGTCAAAGAAATGTCAGTACGACAGAGAACAAAGTCAAAGGAACAGTCAACAACACAAAAACCGAATCGTTTTAAATAATAGTTCAATATTTTAAGGAAATATGCTGTCACTTGTCACACTGTCACACTTTCATCTAGTGTCTGTTCATTAAGTATGGAAATGGAGCAGATAGACATTATCCTAGCTCAGAATAAAGACTGAAAGGAGGAGATGGCGAGCTTCACTTCAAAATTATACCTACCTCCACCTCTATAGGTTGCCAGGTAACCAGCGATACAGCCAGAGATGCACAGAAGTAATCAAGTAATCTTTGAAGAAATTGCAACTCTCCACAAACAAATATAATATAATATAATATATTTTTTTACTTTATAGAGAGCCAAGCTAGCAGTATCCCTCTGCTTCCAGTCTTTATTCTTAGATAGGCTAATTGCTCTCTGGTTCAGGTCCACTCAGGTAAACACAGATATGAACATTTGAAGTTCTTTCTGCAGCCATCGTGGTTGCCTCTTTCAGACTGTGTGAGGATATGGCACAGATAAAAGGCACAGATAAAAGTTTCACATTTATCTCTGCTATTATCTGCCGTGCTCCCTTACTCATACATTTTATATTAGACTGTGTATAAGTACTGGTGCCGATGGCTTAAGACAGAATCAGCTGTATGCCAGCTGTGAACCGCTCTGTGATGGGGGCGGTTAGAGAGCTACCTGGCCGTGGGCAGTCTCCATCTCCCCTGGCATTCCTGGAATCCCTTTGTACACAAGCACTTCATCTCAGGCCTTTTGCCTTTTCAAACAGCTTTTTATTGCAGCCCATCTAAAGCTATCTGGGCTAAAAACTTCCAGCTACAGGATGGTGATCTCAGCCGAGCCTTTAAAATGTTCATCACACGACCTCTGTTGCTTTTAACACCGCTGCTTGCATGTGTTGCCTGTTTCACGCTATTTGGCTGGGTTTAAAAACAGTGTACAGTAAGTATCCCCAAAACTGCATTTATATGAATATGCTGGCTGTCACACACACATAGAAACACATACACACATTTAGGCTGAGCCCCGTCTGTGTAATGTATAGGCTCATTCTAATCCAAACACCCTCTCAGTGGCTCAATCAGTGCTCATATTGAGTGCCAATGCATTCTTCAAAACATGGGGCCCAGCATGATCTAAAGGCTACCAGCCTCTTTTGATTTATTATTGTGGGGGTGATCAAGCCTAAACACACACACACACACACACTCGAAGGCACACAATAACCACAATCCTGAAGGCAGCTGCACATACGCCATGTCAAAGGAGGTCTCAAATCAATTGGTCAATTGTTGGTAATCATGAGATCTATATTTTCCCCAAAGCACCACCAATCTGGCTCACATTAGGCTGTCCAGGGGTAAAAAAAGAACCAAGAATTGCAGAAGGACATACCTTAAAAATGGCTTCCCCCGTCCACATGTTGCCTGGAAGTCTGACAAACTACAAGACAAAAGCCCCTTCTGTTGTCTTTTGAAACACAGCCTTTTTTTTTTTTTTTTAATTGACCATGCCATGTTAGAGAGAATACGCGAAGAGCATCCAGATGTCAGAAGAATCAAGTCAGAGAAGCCGCCATCGACTGTGGGCATTGAGTTATTATTACACAGCTTTGGAAATTGCTCCGTTATTAAAGCTGCAGGCTTATTTGGGGCTTCAACAGAACTCCATGTCTCTGCCACAACAGAGCAGAGTGTGCGTGAGAGTGATGGACTGCAGAGTACATCAAAAGAACAATGGAGGCTGGTTTTTTTTTTTCAGCCCTGAAAATACCAAAAGTAATAGAGGAAAATTAAAAGATAAAAAAACAGGTGAAACACGCAGAGGTTTCTCCTGAGCGTATAAAACATTTTAAAATCAGATGTTTCCATTCATGTCTCCTCTTTGGACACCGTACAACAATGTCTCCCTTTGAGTCCTGATGACCACATTGTGTCCTCAGCCTGGACCCCGTGTCCCCCGCATGCTTCTCCAGCGTCATATTACGGGATCGATCTCAGCGGGGAGCTCGCTGGGTTTCCTAACAGACTTTTAATTGGCTTTAATTGCTTCAGTGTTTTGGCTTAATGAGCCATGCTTTCAGCCGCCCTCTGCGCTCACCAACACAGAGATCTGGAACTGTATCAAACACATGCACATTTCAAAAAAAGGTGCTGTCCAGGAAAAACTGGACATACCAGAGCTCCAGCTGTGCAGCGATTTGTGCACCAGAGGTGTTAAATGTTTGTTTCTTAACAGATGAGGTCATGTTCAACAATGGGCTGGCAAGACGTTAACATTTTACCTGATAGACTGAGCATATTAGGGAATGATATGAAATTAATCACAGCGACTGGAGTTATCACCTGGCTCTTATGCAATACAACACTTTCTTTCTTGTTTTTATGGCTACACAAGGTTTCATAGAATAAAAGAAGTAGCCATTAAGAAATCTTGTTTGTCTAGATTTTAGTATGTTACATGTTTTAGAGGTCTTCAATCTGGGGTCACAAGATCGATCTGAGGGGTTGAAAATGATGGACAGGATAGGATTTTTTTTATCCAGTGAAACATATCAATATCTACTTGATGAACACAAAATTGCTTTTTGTCTTGCGCCACCATCGGGTACACATTTGTAGTTTTGGAAGCTTCAGCAACCGTTGAATGAAGTTTCATGTCCCTTTCTGGAACAATTGTAATAACTCCTGGCTTTTCCTGTGGCATCATCATCATCATCAGATTAGAATTTAAATGTGTTCAGTAGTTTAAACAATTTAAATTCCCTAATCATCAAATATTAGCGTGGCGACATAAAGATTACCTGCTTAGCATTGTCACTGTGAGCATGTTGACGTGCTGGTTATAGCATTTAGCTCAAAGTGCTCAAAGTAAAATATCACACTACAAATCTGTTTTCTCATGAAATCCTCAAAGTTTTACTCCATCGTCCTTCTAAAATCATTCAAATGAACCTATCTGGGAAAAACTTCGGTTGAAAAGTTCGGTTGAACTCCTCAGAACTCAAAACATATCCAACCTGTGATGAGGGGGGGTCATGAGTAGACATTGCTTTTAAAGTGGTCACAGACCAAACCGCTGTTGTGGACAATTGTTGTAGTCATGTGAACATTTCCTTCTTCGCAGTATGTTTGAAAGAACATTTTGTTCCCCACATTTCAAAAGTCTGTGTAACCATGCATCTGCTATCTGCTTCGGATCTGTAGAGCCTGTGTTTGGCCGATGCCTTAACCAGCACGCTGGAAAGGTTTTTAAACCCAAACAAAAGTGGAGATATCATACCAACGTGACATTCAGGGTCGCCACCATGAACATGTACAATAACAATATGACAGTGTGTTGGCAGTAATGCAGTACGGGAATCAGTACCATTTGACAGAAATGCTTGATACACATTCACTCGGTGAAACATTGACCAAAACCACTCAAGTCTTATTAAACCAATTCGGCTGCTTGTGGGAGAGTGAACAACTGGGGCAAATTCACGTCTTCCCAGAGTGTTTAATATCCTGCACTTTTCAGGGCATAATTGTCTATTTCTGAGTCAAAATCGGAGCACAACCTAGTTAATGTCGGTCTGACCACAAAATGGGGCCAGGTCCTCACTCTAGTTTAATCTTTCCCCACTTTTCACCTAAAGTAGTGTCAGCACCTCTCAACCATCCTAAACCTCTCTGTCCCACCTTCTCAGTCCCAGCTGCCCAGGTATCACTCAACGCATCCCGACTTTATCCCCCACCTTCAATTTGGCTTTATTGCTGACTTGGAATGCCTGGTATGTCCACAGGCTCGCCCATCCTCTTTATCCACACAGTCAACAATGCAAGCACATGCCTGGGCTTGTACTTGTGTTTTTTTTTCCACACCAAAGCAAGTTCCAGTGGCAGGCCTGGCACTGATACATGCAGACATGGTCAGATAGGGTTTAACCAAACCTCTATCACGGCACCAACACCGGGGCTTTGTCTGTCACTGCAGGCAGGTGTTGCCTGGAGGCCAAGTTCCAATCTGAGATTTCACCTTTGTTCGCTCCCACCCACAAGCTCACCCAGAGACCTTTCCTTTGTGTCGGGTGGCACTGAGGAATCATGTTGCCTGTTTGAAATATTCATGCAGCGCCAGTCTTGATGAAAAGACACATTCTTCTAGTGTAGCTCCCACCTTTTCTGCTGAGGAAGTGTGGAAGTGGGCCCACCGAGGGGCAGAAACAGATCCAGCCGGTGGATGCTGGGAAAGTGTGTCAGGATCTGAGAGTCAGATATCCCAAATAGAGAGAATTTGAGTGAATGCATACCTTTCGATGCATACGTGCCCACAGACACACACACACACACACACATAGATGCAAAAAAAAAAAAAACTTTTTGCATACACACGAGTGCACATATTCATGCGTTGCTCGCTGGAAATGATGGATGATGTGCATGAAATTCTCCTACACTTTGCAGACCTTTGCCTCCCCTACATCACTTCTGGTGGGAATAGGTAAGAGGTCCTCTTACATTTTAGCTGTCTCATGGGAAACATTGAAAAAAAAACTCAGGCCCAACATGTGGTGCACATATCGACTCGGCTCGGAAGTTTACTGTCCTAATAATGTGGCTAAACAAAGCACGCTGGCCCTCCTCCTGTTTTGAAAGACAAACAAACGACACACGTTTGCTCTCATCTGTTGACTGTTCGGTTAAGTAGGTGTAAAACTCAGTGCCAGGAGTCGATCTCATGAATGAGGTTTACTTCTAGGTCTGAGAGTGTGTAGACAAATTTGGCAGTAAGATATACAGAATACGTGAGAGAATTCATTCTGGGATGCTGACTTTACCATAAACAACGTGACAATCAGGATGTAGTAAACTGAGGTGATCCGGAACATGTTGACGAGCAGAAACTCAGAAAGTCTGTGTGTTTCAGTCACCACGAAAAATCTGAAAAAGCTTGATTTGAGAGCGTTTGTTAATGCATGTGTGCATTCTTGTGCGCGTAGACAGTGTCCTCACGGCACCTCAGCTGTTTTGGGAGGTTCTCGATACGCTCTTTGTGCACCGTTGACTCTGAAAAGCGCCACTTCAGTGGAGTAAGCCTAGCCTGTCATTAGCGAGCATGGCATGGGCATGCTGTTTAACCATTAGCAAAAGAGTGGAGCTACAGCACCAGGCACTGCCAAGAACAGCACTGCTATGCCACGAGGACAAAGAGGAGGAGAAAGGCCTGTTGCCGTGCCTTCTGTATGTGGGAGAGATATACAGTATGTGTGCGTGCAACAGATTTTACAATCATTTCGCGTTTGGATGGGAAGTTTGACGTTGGCCCCATGTAAATCGGTCAAACCGTAATTCCTTATTCTCCGTAACCGTTCTTGCTCTCCCCATTCCCCCCCCCATTTTCAAACCACACACTCCACATTGATTGACGGCCCACTGGACCCCGGGCTCCTACAGCAGCCGTTCAACATGTTTCACAGGGTTGTGGGCGACATGGCGAATAAGGATGAACGCACTTGTGACGCAGGCTGGCCGGGGGAACTGTTGAGTCGGTGTCTCTGAATTACAGAGTAGGGCTGAAGGCGCGCTGCTGCAGTTAAACCACCTCATTAGGTCGTGGTGACTGCATTTAACCGGCATTTCCCCCCTCACACGTCCAGAGAGGCCGCATCAGACATGGTGATTAACTGCAGAGTAAACATGTCCATCTCTCGAGGTCTCAGGTCTCTGCCATGTAGTGCAGATGGCAACACAGTTTACTGCAACAACCAACCAAGAAACATTGGAGGCCCACCCATAACTAATAAGCTTACCAAGACTTGGAAAATTCATAACATTTGGTCAACACTATGTGGCAAAACAGAACAGAAACAGTATGCTGTAAGTGTGAGTTCACTTGCAGTTTAGCACGACGTTGCTTCAAGTGTTTTAGGCCACTGCATAATCGAACTCTTCCTTTGTTGGAGTAGACAGGAGAGCTGTTTTTCACCTATCTCGACAATTATCCTGGAATTTGAAAAAATAGCAGGAGCGCAGCTATGTAAACTTTTCAGGAGACAAAAATAATGACAAATAACTTCCTCAAGTCCCTCATCTGAGATTGACTTGGCCAACAGAGCAGAATACCACAGCAGAAAAGCGTGCAACGGCTGGATTAATTATTGCAATATCTGCAGCAAAGCAGGGCTCATTTGCTGCACACTTCATTTGGTTTTATTACTCCTTGTCTCGTGGGGTGTTATAACGGACTTTATCCTTGTCTGGGGAATTTATTTTTTACCTATTTACTGAATGTCTGTAGTCAGTGGTTTGCTTTTTTACTCCAGGCAATGTGAAGCCTCTGCCAAGGCGTCACTGTTGCTGGGTGGAGAAGGGAATAAAAAAATGAAAGAAAGAGAAAGGCTGACTTTTTTTTTCATTTCATGTGTGTTTACTACACTGTAAATGCTACACCCTCAAAGCATTGCTTAATTTATTTTTGTGTGCAGAATGCTTTTTTTTTTTTAACTCTATCTTGTGCTTCTGTATGATACTGCAGTACATTTCTTGCAGTGTTCCCTCCTCTAGACTACCTCCACGGAGTGTGTGTGGGTGGTTTTGTGGCGTCAAGGTCATGCTCTGGTCATGGATGCTACGCAGAGAGGAGACAGAGGTGTTGGGAAAGAGCTCTGCGCTGCAGGCTATGCGACCTACCTCTGGAGCTGCAACTCAGCTTCGCACAGACAGCTGTAGACACCCTGTCTGGGTGAACAGCTGGCCAGGATGTCTGGGAGAAAAGAAGGGGGTGAGAGAGAGAGAGAGAGAGAAATACCAACATATACGTAGAAATAGGAAGGGAGAAAGATAGATGGACATAAAAAAGAGGAATGGGAAAGTGGGACAGGAAGGGGAAACGAAGGAGAGGTAGACAGAGGTGACAAAAGGTAATAGACAGGGTCCAGTACATCCAGAAGCTCCAGAGAGGGGCCTCTGTGTGGGAAAAGAGGGGTAGAGAGTCATAAATCTGGCTGGGCCCGACTGCCTGGTTCCACACTGGGTTTGTTCAGGTGGCCCTCTCCATCAGCCTCCTCCTGCTGCCGCCGCTGCCTCCCGCTCAGTGTGCTTAAAAAGCCCAGCCGAAAGAGAAATGTGTCGGTGGGAAGGAAAAGAAGCACTTTCATGGTTTTATGGTTTCCTTGTCTCCGCAGGCACGCTCGCAGACTGAGTGACATGGGCTAAGAAGCATGACCTGTGAGCAGAAGTTTGGAAGACAAAGAGAGTTATGGCGTTGAACTTTAGACTGTACTGTGAACTTTTTTAACCTTTATTGTTCCGGTAAAGGTTTGATGTGCAGACTGCCTACTTACAGACATATTTATGGGTCATACTTGCAGCCAAAGTCAGTGGAAGAGAGAAAAATTTGAAGCTACAACCACAGTTTTCTATTGTAGCATGCTGTATGTTTGATGATTGGATACAAGTTTGACTGCAAAACGATCTGTATTTATCCGTAAAATGTGCATCAGTATCAGCATCATGTTTCTTTCTTCTCAAAATAGGTTTTCTTGCAGGTTTTGGTGCAAAATCTGAAAAGTGGAATCTCTGTTTTTCAGTTCAACCGGTTCATTTTGCTCATTTTGTTTATACTTGCACAAAAATGTACACACACATACACACACGGGAACAGTATAACAGAATAACCACATGCGAAAAACAAATATGAAACAACAAAAATAGAAACACAACAAAAAGTCATACAGACATTTGCCTGCATAAAACTAAATTAAAAGAAATGGCCCGATGGTTCTCATAAAGAGTAAAAGTCCGAACTTGGTAACAAGTTCACATTCTACAAATATCTCAGTTTGCCACAAACCCCAATTTAAACATCTTCGTCCAAACTGATTTAAGACATGGACATTTTTTAGGATGATAAACTTGTTATTTGTTATTCAGACAGTCTTCAGTCAGCAGTTGAGACCTCTGATGGTTCCTATTTAAATGGGCGCCATGTTCGCAAACAAAAAAAGTGTTCCTTTTGGACTCATAACACATCATATTGTGCTCCGTGATGCACATGGCCTCTTATTTTGTACTTATATTACTTACTGCAATGTGTTTGGATTCAAACCCGCAACACTTTACCAAGAAGCTGCATTCTCATTAAGCTGGAGAGTCCGATGAGTTCAAGTAGGGATTTTTCAGTACACACCATCGGAGCCAGAAAGTGGCCTCTTCATGGCTGAGGTCCAGAGACGCTGGCCTAGTGGGCAGACTGACAGTGGGAGACGATACAGAGAACAAGAGGAGAGAGGGGAGTAGAAAATGGAGAAAACAGATTGCTAGACTATTACAAGTGGTCTTTCAGTGGATCAACACTCACATCACGTGAAAACACACAAACACATACCAGGTTCACACACAGTGTGCACTGTAAATAGGGACGCCCAGTATACTACACACATACATATACGGGGGGGAAAAAAGAGCATGAAACACATATGAAAACATGCAACATAATGCGAGCAGAGCACATACTTTTCCACTTTGTCTCACGTGCTAGTGAGAAAGCGAGCAAGTGGGTTGTGTAGACAGGGCCCATTTTTCTCTTTTCCTGTGGTCGTGTGTGTGGGGGGATTTATTTTCGCAGATCTCTGAAGGGAGGTCACTGTTTTGCTGAATTTGAAACATTTGAAGTATCCGAGGCCCCCCATCCCTGTTCCACATTAGAGGAATGGCCCATTCATTTGGACCTGTCAGAGTGCATAATGGTTCTCAGATCGTGTCTGCTTACTGCTCGTCAAACTGGGTCACACAAACACTCTGGCCCTTGATCTCATTATGTAATTTACCTCTCTGTCCTGCATTCACTCTGCGTTTAAAGGTATGATCTTCAACGACCAAAAAAAGTGCGAGTGATTCGCTAAAAGATTAGACAAATGAAATTAGACAAATGGCGTCGCCTGAGATACGGTACATGTTTGAATGTGGGAGAGGTTTCTTTCTGCCAGATGAATAGCGAGCGGATATTACATTGGGCTGGGCTGTCTGGGCTTCCTTTGCCTCCTACAGGTAATATTTTACTGTAGTTGCTATCGAGAGATCTGACTGAAGCTGAACAGGAAGATTTCCAGAAGCCTCTGTCACTGTAGGACAATTGTTATGGAGTTCAAAGTGAAATGTTACCCCAGCGACTATCCAATAAGACAGCGATCGCAAGAAATCCTGACTCTCAGAAAGAAGGGCATTGACAGTTGGTGATAATTTGCCATCTACAGTAACACTGCTGTGTTGAGTTATGAACATTAACTGCTGATAGCCCCTTTTGTCTGTAAAAGTCTTAATCTCAGTAGCACTGCCTCTGAGCTCATATTACACACAGTGAGGTAAAATGGGTGTTTTGTGAGTTGAAACAGGCCCAATTTGAAACAGACCCGCTCATTTTGAGTCTGGTCCACTTAAGGTAATTGAATTTGACTGTAGATTTTTTTTTTTTCTTTCCTCGAGTACTGGCTCACTAGATGCAGCGTCACTCACTTCACATTCAAACTTGAGAAGAAGCGAAGTCTTCATCCGCTTGCTTCCTCGCAATATCTGTTTTCAGAGTCATGTGGAAAACCACAAGACTGCAAATACACACACACACAAACACATTTGTTCCTTAAAAAAACCCAATAAACATGGAGGCCAACTGTCCTTGAGAGAAGTGTACCAATTTAGAGAGGGCTAGTTCAGAACTAGGCCAGATATTCATAGCCTCACACACACTTCCACTCATCTGGCCACTAGTTTTTGTTGTGTGTTCTTGTATGACCTATAAAAGACACAGATGGGTCAGTCCTTTTCCACATGAGATCTTTGAAAAAGATAATTCATTCATTTTTGCCCTAGGGATAGCAATGATGGTTGATGGTTGGCCCTCCATTTTGGCCCAGACTGAAATATCTTGACTAGACCTAGATTTACATGATTAATGGGCACAAACTTGATACAGGCATTCATGGTCCCAGACTATGAATCCTAATAGTTGACGATCTCCTTTGAGCCCTGCAATGCTAAGTCCCACTTGACTGGTGGCTTCTCTAGCCTCTGAGATAGTTGGGCAAATATAAACCCTTCACGGATGTAATGGATTTCTACAAATAGTAGCAAGTTGAGGTGTCAACAGTCTTTGGGGAAAATCTTTTTGGGCTGTGGGGACATTGGCATCAATGCTGACTGGTTGTATCTAGCTTTCTTAAAAGCCCTACACACAGGTTTTCACTTATTATGTTTAATTAGTTCTTGTGAGGACTGTGCTGTGTGAGACTTCTCTGACTGGTCTATTAGTTTTGTTGCACTTGTTAAGATAAATGGGAGAGTTACACCTTTCTAATTCCTAGTATTTATTTTCACATAATTCCAGCGTTGTTCCACGCAATTCCAGCCTGATTAACAGTCCAATCGGAGATAATAAATGAAAACACCTGCGAGGGAGTGCGTAGGCCTTTTTAAAACGGCCATTGTACAGCTTCACAGAGCTGCTACTGGGTGGGACACCTCTAAAAAACACAGAAAAGTTCAGTAGTTTCCAAGTTTTAATCACTCAATACACTTCTCCTGTGGCACAAGGGCGGCAATCTGTTCCATATGTATTGAAACAGAAGGTAGGCTGTGCAAGTAGATTTCTATATCAACAAAGTAAAGTCATTGGTCAATTGAAGAGTTAAAGAGTCAAAAAAGGTCTATCATTGGTAAAATTCAACAAATACAAACATGATGTTGAAAAAGTGGGTGATTAAACTACAATTTTGCATTTGTTGTGCTGTTTTCATAAGACATATATCACCACCTAATCCTTAGACATGCATCCCGTTGACAACAACCCCATCATTTACCCAGTACAAGTGGTGACAGAGTCCATTATGTTAAGTTAACAGGGGTTTTGCTTCACTTGAAGTGGGGTAATTAACAGCACACTAAGTGCATTGGCCCTTTTTATTGAGCCATGGCTAAGTGGAAACCCCTTTTTACAGGAGTCAATGGTTCATCCCCAAGCTTTTGGGGTTTGGCCAGACAACACAAGGCTACTGACAATGATGAATGGGGGCTTTGCACGCATAGAGCCTCTCGTTTCCCATCTTCAGCAGAGAACACATACTTGTTCACCTCCTCACTGTGTTCGTCTCCATAGAAAGGCTCCTTGTGTGTGTGCGTGTAACAGCTATTAAGTCAAATGGTAAATGGTAGGAGCTGACCAAGGGAGATGATAAAGTGGAAAGAGATGGTACCGTGATATGCCCAGGTGTGCAGGTGACCTTTTCTGCCTCTCTAAAGCACTGACCCTATAACCAGAGTATGTGTCAACACGTGAGCTCCGTGTGTGAGTCACCTACTTGCCTGCAGCACTGCGTAGAGCTCTGTCACTTGTTTCTTGTGCTGACATGTGGTTTGTGTATGTCTTTGTGTTTATGTACAAGTGTAGCATGTGTGAGGATTCATGTTTAAATTCACAGCTGCTGTTGGTGCCTCACTTAGTGACATGAAGCTTTTTCACACAAGGAGACGCTTGTTTTACTCATTAACACAACATTACAGCACATGAAAGTTCCACTTGTCAATGCATATGTATGTTTTCTTGTTCCCCCTATGTAAACATAACTTTTCTGGCCGGCTGTAAAGACGAAAGTCATGCACGTCTCCCTTCTTGCACCCCCATCTTCCCCAGCCTAATTAATTTTCCCAGTCAGGCTGCTTGTATGCGGAGACAGACCATTTCATCACTGGTATGATCGGTGGGTCTGGCCGTCATAGGCTGGTGGCGAAAGACATACATCGAGGCTATATGGGCTGGGCGGTGTACAGTGCACTGAATATTTCAGCGCAAGCTATGCAAGGTCGTTTTCATGATATACCTGTCAAAGGAGCCAAACACAGGTGTCAGAGTTAAGGAGGAAGCCGCAGGGGAAAGCAAGGACCAGCTGTGAGAGAGTTAGATGGGGATGGTGGCAGACAGCTACCACATAAACCCCGCTCCATCAGTTACATCAAAACCACGATCAAAGGCAGTATAGATGGCTCCTGTTCATGAAAGTCAATGCCAAACAGCTTTACATCAAAGATCGAATGACCTCATGTGGGTGCGCAAGTGGTAGCCAAATCAAGGAGGAGATGATAAGCCAAGGCGTCAAGGACACAGAGGGGTGGAGATGGAAGGAGTTGAAGTTGGAAAATTAAAGAGCAAGCATGTACTGAAGAAGCCATTACACATGCAAGTTAAATATGACCTTTATTTTAAATTGTGGCATACCTGATTAATTCCTTAACAATTAAACTCTGTTTGATGAATCATAATGTTCTTATATATAATATTTTCTTTCATGATTTCAGTGCAATTTGTGTTGCACAATGCTAACAATACATCTCAGTGCTTATTTTGGGAGAGATGGCAATGAGATCGCCATAAAATGTTGAAATTTGAATGGTTTGGTTTGCCCACTTTGGTATAAAAGCAAAGAATTTGGATTTCTGTGTGATTTTATGGATGATAGAAAAAGATTGGCCAGTTTAAAATCAATCCCAAAACAACACTTAGCACGTACAATTGTCAAAATACAATAGAACCCACAGTGATCCAATCACATCCTTTAAATACTTTAAAGGGTCAACAGGGTTTCAAGGGTCAGTCAGTTTGTTTTGTAGCTATTCTGCCTGTTAGTAGCCATAAACAGCCTAATGACATGCTCTGTAAGTTTATTTTCATAGTGTGTTCTCTTTGTAGTGCATTCTTATCAGGGAGTGTGTTTACATGCCCAATAGTATCCTGAGTTTTGATCAGGATTTTGAATAAGCATGTTATGTGGGCCCACATGTAACCGTGTTTTCCAAAAACATGGTCAAGCCTAGGCATGCTGGATGGAGTACTCCATTAGAAACTGGTCGGTAACATTCTGTGGCAGTACAGAAGTGAGGAACTATGATGTTGAGAAGTCAATACACACCTGCATGTAGGTGATCAATGAAATATACAGTGTACTGTTTTGATTCGGTACACAAATCAAATAAGATCAAAACTAGGAGATAAACTAGGAGATAACTCAAAACTAGGATACTACTGCATGTGTGAAAATACTCAACTTCTTCTTAAATTTCTGTCAAATGCATAATTTGGTGTAATTACAGTGGGAACACGTGTGTCTCTCTTTCTTCATCTGAGACTACGTGAAAAGGGTTAGGGTGAGGTCGCTGGCTGGAGCTGGTTGTCATTGTTTGTGTACAATGTTAAGCTGCTAACCCGTGTTTTCTGGAAACCTAGTTGGTGTGGCAAGTGCAGAAACATAAATTATATTCCGCTACCTAAAGAAATGCCATCAAATAAAATTGTAGGGCTGCAGTCAAGGTGGTGACGTGACATTTGGCAGTGGCATTAAACTGCGACTGTTGTAGTATTGGCCTATTTCGACTCAGTGGAAAATAGTTTTCATCTCTACGAGAAAATTGTAATAATCTTAGGTTGAAAGTTACAGACTGGTTATGCAAATTAACTGTAAGAACCCCCTTTTTATTGCCACTTACAATACCACTGATAGTGGGTTCTGCCAGCCCTTTCTCATGCACTGGCACAGTGTGGAGGAAGGTCTGGCAATGTGAGACTAGTGTGGGTCTGGCTCAAGGGTGCAGCCACCACAGAGAATTCCCATCCCTAATTCTTCACAAACTCCACATTAAATTGCTTCAGCATCTGTTTTTTTTTTTTCCAGACTTAAACAGCCTAAACAAGGGAGGTGACTTGTATGGAAAAGGGATGAGATCAGTCTCTCCCTGTGTTGTCCCTTGGGTGTCACATCATCACATGATCTTTGTTTTACGGAGCTCAAAATGCTCACAGAACCCCGGTCATACCCATCTGCTGCTTATGGAAGTCTTGGGGAGACATCTGAAAGATGGCCACACGACACAACATGCAGGCCCAACCACAGAAGAACAAGGGTGAGGAACTGGTACATTTGGAAGAAGATAAAACATGCATCCAGAGGAAGGCAGTATATTAAAAAAAAGGAAGACAGGGGTCACATATGCTTGTGGAAAGGGAAGAATGCTGCCCTGAAGATCACAAGCAGAGAAATAATTTATCACTGCTCCCTCTATCATTTCTTCTGGCAGAGACAGATGGCCTGGAGTCAGATTGGATCACTTCTGGCTTTCTTTGGGATTTTTGCCTGCTGTGTGTTTTGTGTATATGCGCGCACACACATACACACATTCATTTACTGACACACACACATACACAGGAGGAGACTGGCAATTAGCAATGTCAGCTAAATTAACATCTGCCTTCAATAATGAACTGACTTCATTTGAACACAATAATTGTAGAGACAGAATTCAACAGCATGAACTCATGCAAGGTAGTTAATCTTTCATCAAATCGATTAAAGGGTATATTTAAACCGGTTTTCATAGGATAAAGAATTTAGAGAGCCCTTTGTTTGAGATAAATTATAATCCATCATCTTTAGCGCCGGAAAAGTTTTATTTTTTGGCTGTTTCCAATTTCCTGCCAGTGTTAGAACATGCAACATTTGAAACTAGCTCGCAGCGCTGTTTGAAACTCTGTGGTTTGGTTATGTTGAGACGTAACTGAGAAACATTTTGCACATGGCCCACCTACCTGCTTCACGTAGGTTTCAACTTTTCTATTTCTTTTCATCGTTGACTGTCTAGTTCAGTTGCGGACAGCAATTTTATATTTGTTTTCCCCCCTCCTGTATTCCATTTCTTCTTTGAATGATATGATGGTACTTAGAAACACTGTTTCCCTTGACAACGACTCTATAGATTTATGTAATGACCACCAGTTTTAATCATTTCAACTTTGTTTCTGAGAAATAATGCCATATCATTCTGACTGCACTATAGTTGCAGTCTACTATCAAGACTGACCCAGATATTAAAAGTGAACCAACATAAACTACAGATCATAAAATCAGTTTTCTCTTTAGTAGTAGTAGTTAACTTCTCCATAACTTTACTACTTTGTTTTATCAAAGAACCAGATATTTTGTAATGCAGCTGTTAATCATTTGGACTGATGATTCATGCTGATTAAAAACCATAGAAGTGCTCCAGCTGTGAGTCAGTAAGATTGTCTGTGGGAAAAATGAATGCGACTTTTACTTGTGGAAGCAGAGGTGTCCAAAATACCTCCTCCCACTTTGCAACTCTATTGACGACATCGCTGGCAAATGTCCTCCTCCGCAACTCCCCAATTTTGCAAGTTCGACACCTATTTAGAAACTGACACAATGCCTGAAATAATCATCAAAATATTCAGAACTTCTTACAACGATAGGCGTTAACATCTCTCCGAAGTATGTACTAAAACTTAGCAAAACAAGCCACTGGACTCTTGTGAAATCCGACTGTGCTGTGATGCTCAGACATTTGCTGATGTTAGCTGTATTAGTTTACCCTTCTGACAAATATAATGCTGACAAATGTTTCTAACAGTGGACCCAGGTGTAACTAATAACAATAATTATGGCTGCATTCCATTCAGGCATTCCGGTGCCAGGGATAGTGTGCATGTTGCAGATCACTGGCACGGCTTAATGACATAGCTTAATGGAATTCATCCATCATTAATGTTATTAGTTACACCTGTGCTCTTCCTGCAATTACAAGTCCAAATTCTTTCTGTGAGGAAGGGAAAGGTGTATGAAGGATTATCACTATGCAAACCTTTTTCCCGTTGTCAAAACCAAACACATCTTAGGCCGAGAGGCCTGGGAGTGTAGAAATCCTCCAGCAGCTCTGCATTTAAATTTAAATGTGCACAGCCATTGAGGTTAACAAAGGAACAACTGGTATTGATCAGCAGCACTTGCAAACCCCTGGTGATATATGTGTGGTTAAACTGCACAAAGAGCCAGTAAAAGATCATTTTAAACGCTGAACTAGCTCAATTAAAACAATTGCCAATTAAAATCTGCCCAGAGTGTTACCCTGTGTATTTCTGCCTTTAGGAAAACACCCCCCCCAACCCCAACCCCATCTCGAAACCCTACTACCTCCTTCATCTATCTTTAATCCAGTGAGTGATCACAGCCGCCGTCTCGTAAACACACGCTCGTAAACATGTAAACATTACGGGGTATAAACATTCACAAGGTCAGTTTCACCCACATAATCATTGCTAAAGCATCCAAACAGAGCAGGCATGCTGCAGTGAGGGGACACTCTTACGTAAGTTAAATTAAACCAGAGAGGAGGATGATGATGATGATGCCAAAACACAAGAATGAGCTAATTGCTGATTTGTTGTACAACACAAGTTGAAACTGCAGTGCACCTGACTCAATGCTTTGATGTTAATGAAATACTGCTGCCCGACTGGGTTCTTTACCCCGTGCAAGGGCACAGCGGCCCTTTTATGAAGTGGAAACAGTAATTTTATTATTTTTTTTCAGGATGAAAGTGAGCACAAGGATAGACAAACCTCTCACTCTCTCTCTCTTTTTATATAATCCATTTGCACACACACATGTGCGTGTAACAGAAGAACGCATTTACACACATGGTGTTAAGGGAAAGTGGAAATGAACCACGTTTTGCGATAACCACCTTGTCATGCCATGGATTTCTACAGCTCCTCTCTTCGCAGGTGTCTTCATCGCTCCCGCTCATCTCATCTGTCAACGCGCAGATGAATCACCGATCATAGGAATGAACGTCCATTGGACTTGAGCAGGATGTTTGGGAATGCTGGAAGGCCTTGTTTTCATCTCACTTCCATCAAGGTATCTCGGGCTTCGCATGCATTTTGGTGATAGACGCGCTTGTAATGGATGCCAACGGCAATTGAAGCGGGGAGAAGAGCGAGAACGTGTGGGAAGGGGTGGAGACAGCGACTGGAAAAACACAGAAGTCGACGGCGTTATGGATCTGTGAGGGGCAGATATCGGATATATGGAGATTGGATTGTGAGATGGCTCATTTGAGAACCTCAAACACATGCAACATAAAAGAGGGGGTTAAATCACACTCGTGATTCACGGCTTGGTTGGGCTTTGACAGTGTTCAAGGGCCACAATTTTAGAGCTGTTCACTTGCTCACACCCCATCACATTACACACTCTCTTGGGTAATTGCACACATAAAAAAAAAGAAGAAATAAATGGTAAGATAGAAGATTCAATAACTTTACAAAAATGAAACACACCTTGGCTGGAGTCCTACTTTATCCACACCCACTCTCCTGACGCACACATTCATCAGCCAAATCAGTCAGTGTGTGAAAGATATGAGCTACCTCCAAGTGATGATGAATAGAGTGCAAGCCACCCTGAACTTTATAATTACAATGATCACACACGGCTGTAATTCTCACTCGACACACTTCAGCTCGGTCTTGCTCGGATGGCATAGACACGCTACACCAATAAATATGCATTCCTGTTCCTCCCTCTCTGCAAAGATTAAAGGGACGATTTCAGCGTACACTGCTCTGAAGCTGACATGTCTGTGTCTGTTTTTATCACCACACAGTATGTACAGTTGTACAGTGAGATCTGCTGTACGTAGCTACACTTAAGCCGGGCTCAGACGACAGGAGTTTTAAAATCCCAAGCGATTTTGAAATCGGGGTTGCGTCACGCACATCACGAGAAACACGTATGATTTTTCAAAATAATGACACATTACACACTGCAGGATATTATTAAGATTACTGAGGCAGATCTTAAAGGGAAGCAGACTGATGTGGTGCAACAACTCGCTGTTGTGATGCTTTGTAGTGAGAGGAAAAAAAAAAGTCTGGGATGTCTGGATGAGAAAATGGTTAGGTCAGCACAGGTTGTCTATTGTTGAGCGAGAACAGGTTTCTGTTTAATATCTGTCAACAGTAGTACACGTAAGTCTCAGGTTCTACACTGTTTACTGCTGTGTTGCAACACTGTCAGCTGCTCCGAGGCGGACTGCTTCCACTCAGAGTTGTTTCTCTCGTTGATATGATAACCCAGATTTTAACTGGTTTAACTGATTTTAAATAGTAACATGTTTGAGATTATCAGAGCGGCAGGTCCACAGGAAGGTCAGGATGTCTAAAATTGGACCTATAAACCCCTCATCTTCCCTGATAATCTGCCATGAACATCAAGTTTTTCTCCGGTTGTCAGGAGGGGCTCAAATCGGAACCAGAACCAGTTACCAAGGGTTACATGAAAATATTGTAGCTTTAAAAAAAAAAGGAAGACATTAAGAATATTCTCATATTATCATCATGCAAGCAAGCATAGATGTCTTTTTTGTTTTGCTTGTTTTGGCATTTTTCCTTTATTTATTAGATAGTACTGTAGAGAGAGACGGGAGAGGCAGGAGGGAGAGAGGGAGGGGAATGACATACAGTAATGGGCCTTGATACCAGTGTTGGGTCATTTACGAACAAAACTTTGGGGTAAACAAACTGAATAATTTCCTGAAACAATCCATTCTTAGTCCATTTTCGCTGTGAGGGAACGGTGCATATGTTCAGTGATTTTTTTCTATACACCGTGAGTGATAGACGGCTGCAGAGCTGACTCATGCCAGCCTCTCTACCTCTCCTGAAGCCCACCACTCTCCTTCTCTTGAAGTCTTAAAGTAGTACCAAATGTTTCATCTAATAATTAGGTGTTGCGACAATAATAAGCATGTGCGGGAACATAATAGGGTACTTTGTTACACACACACATAATGTTACTTTGAAAAGAGGTCAGCTTTAAGGATATGCTCACTGAACCGAGCTCGTGTGTGTGTGCTGCTCGTAGTTCAAGACGCCCGATGAAACCTGCACTATGAAAAAGTGGGTGGCTGAGCCTCAGACCTTTTCATTGCAAGGGAACGGTTCAGCGGTCCGTTCACTAACGTTCTCCACAAGCGAACCTGAGCGCTGACACACAATTGCAGAGCTGACTCATGCCGGCCTCTCTACCTCTCAATTTGGCTGCGAAAATCAATGTACTGTACTTGATAGGGAGAGACATTGAGCTTCATCCAGCTAAATTGTCAGCTCACTTCTTTACGAACGACGAGTAACTAAGCTGAACGCTATGAACCATGATCTATGCTGAACTAAGTCTAAGTGCCAGTCAAGCACTTCACAATTTCAAAGAACGAATATTTCATTTTTTTCAATGAACGAATTGTATTGATTTAGTACACTGAAGAGAACTGCTGGCCATCACTACTTGATAGGTGGTGCATGCTCTAAGTGAGCTACCAACAAGCAGAGATGTCTAAACGACTGATTAGGGTTGAATTGTTGAATAGCTACAGGTATTTAAATATAGTTGTCGTAAGTTGTAAAAGTAATGGATAAAAAGTTTGAACAATTAAGGATGAAATGGTTGATAAAAATAATAAATGAAAAGTGCAAATGGTTGGTGGATAAATTGGTAAAAGGGGGTTGGAATAATTTATGAATAAATGCAAAAATCTGTCAAATAAATGGCTAAAATGTCAAGCTGCAGCTCAATAGAACTAATGCACCCTTGACCAAACTGATCTAAATATTAAATTAATTAACCTTTGGTGCATAACAGATCAAAGATGGGCAATGCTGTGGGAATTATTTGAGTTGAAGTTTAAGGACACGACTAGATAAATAATACTTGCCCCCCTCGCCCTTCCCACATTGTGTTCTTATCACAGACAACCCAGAAGCTTCCCGAAAACAAGCCAACATGCCAGCACACCTCGCTCCCTCCACTACCCACAATCCTTATCTGCAAAGTAAATAAGGGCTCCCATCCTGTCTAGAGGGATTTTGTCTCTTTCTACACTAAGCTCCGTCTGCCAACCATCCTTAAACCATGGTCAGATGGAAGGAGAGGGAGGGAGGTTGAGTAAGAGAAGGAGGAAAAAAGGCAATGCATCTTCCACAAATAGAAAGTAACGTTCATTGTTTGGGACTGCGAGCCTCATTTATAAAAAATGTTGCATGAGATGTTTTTGGAACATTTCTGAGAAAATGTCTTGAGGGTCTTTTGATTTTTGGAACATTCTTCAAAAGATGTTATGTTAACTGTAACCTGGCTTGTGTTAGGCACCTAATTTACACACAAGAGTAATTCGATGGTGACAGAAACCAATATCTCATACTAAGCTCTTAACTAAACAAACCGATTCAAAGTTTCTGTTTCTGTTTTCGCACTTATTTTCATTTCAATATTCTCGAATTAGCCCCAACTCTCAAGGGAAATAATTATAGATATTCCTACATTTTTCTGCTGACACATCCAACAACAACCAGCTGACAGATAATCTGAAGTGAATGTACGGGATTTCTTTTCCTGAGAAGAAAACCTTTTTTCGTAGCTTTGAGACTTCCATTCCTGCTATTTTCTTTCTAGGGTTTGCGGAGGCGAAGCAAAACACAAAGTCTGTTTCAGTTTCCAACCGGAGAAATGAACTGTAAACACTTGCATGCCTCTCATTTATTCACATTGTGAGTGGAGATGCCAGAAAACAATTCAATTAATCTTTGGCAGGGAGCAGGAAAACTCTGTAGAGGACAGGATGAAGACACACATACACACACAGGGAGAAGTTAGATTAGAGAGACGTAAACAAGGAAAACGTGCCATGGACGAGGACCACATAAACAGACCGACTGCTAAAATATTAGCTGGGACGGCATCGACTGATCGACTGTGGGAATCCAGTTGTAAACACTATCAGAGGAAGGAGAGGAAGAATCGGTTGGTGGAGCCAGACTAAGTTTATGTGATTTACAAGCTTGTGTGTGTCGCAGACATCAACACACATATATGTAATGTGGGGTGTGGACCTATTTAAGATTAGAGCCCTGAATGTTTACTTCTACTCTTATAAAAGTCTATATTAGAGTAATTGGTTACAGTGCAGAAGCTGCTTTACACAACCCCAAAACCCACAGCCATAAAATTTGTGAACCTCTTCAAACACAGATAGGTTACCATCATTAATCAGCGCAGACATATGCTTGTATTATTTGTCTCTTTTTTTTCTATCTGGATGGCCTATAACATCTCATTCACTCTGTGTTTTAAATGTCATTACTTCATGTTATATCACCACATCTTACTAAGATAGGGGCCATAAACAAAATGAGCACCAATGCTCATAATAATTCGAAATGCAATATCCAACGTCTATAGAAGGCTATGTAACTTGCATGCAAAGTGCAATACCATTTGTAAAGGACCACACTAGTCCTTTGTATGTGTTTTGTTTTGTTTGAGTAAAACTATTTAAATTTGTCTTGTTCATATTATGTCTCAAGAAAAATCAAATTTTAAATTATTAAATAATGCTTCTATTTTATGTGTGTTTAAAATAATTGCTATGTTGTGAGCGATGTTGTGTGTATGAATCTTGTATGGACTTGGATGGGTATGGGTGTTGAATGAATTTTGTCCTTGAGTGACACCGTAGCTCCAGAAGAGGGAGACAGGTAAAGGTAAACCCACAGGTGTTGGTAATTAGGAAGCTGCTTTGTTTGAGCCTGAGTCACAAAAAGTTTGTTCTCCAGGCTCCAGCTTAAACTTTTACTTAATTTGCACAAAAAGGGACTGTGACGCCTGTTTAAACAGAAGAAAACATCATGAACATTTAAGCATCCTTGGTGAGCGCAGTGAGGTATGTTTGTTTGGTTATTTTGTCTATTTGAAATATTGTATCTTTGTAACGTGAGTTTGTATTATTATGTATGCAATACTTTGATTGAATGAACGCTTGTTTTAATATTGATGCAAAATTATGTTTGTACTGTGAAGACTGTATGGTGACTTGTTTTTATGTTTGTATACCCTGACACACAGTTTTCACGGTGCTATGGTGAACCTGATTCTGCTGAAACTAAAATAAAGAACACCTTAAGCATCAGTCGAGACTCTCTTTGGGGATCCAAGGGCTGCTACACCATTTAAAAAACAAAACAAAAAAAAAACAGTGCCTCAACAACCAGTTCTGGTTGCACTTTTATGTGTCCAAACAAAATGTTATTACTTGGCGCCATGGAAATAAGTGGAGGTAAAAATAGTCACGGTAAAAATAACACATTCCTAGCAAGTGACAGATAGACGTTTGCCCATTTAGTGCAAATGTTGCTGTACTCCTGCGGCTGCTAGGAGAAATATTGGTGGGAGGCACGTTCCCAGAAAAAGGGCCTTTTTTTTTTTTGTCTGTGTGCTGAAAGGGATAATTGCTCATCTGAGCTCACACAAGATGCCTCTCTCCCTTTCCAATGGCAACATAAACTTCTTCTGCATTCTTGGGAGAAGAGTTATGTTGACCTCCTCTCCCTCTCCCGGGGTGTTTGTGTATGTGAAGGAAAGACTGAGTGTGTGGTTGCATGCATGCGTGTACAGTGTGTGTCTATGCTCACGTACGCTGTATGTACAGTATGTTTCTGGGTATAGGGCGTGGATGCAGATTTTTTGAACTGAGGGGAAGATATAAGAGGAGCTTTTCTTGAGTGGGTGAATTGTGTGGGAGAAGGAGAAGAGTTTAAGAGTGGTGATAGTGTTGGGAGGGAGTAAAAAAAGGGGGGCACTTCAGTAGTGTTTGAACATTTGTGAGTCAGACTTTAGCAATGAGGGAGTAACAGAGGCCATGAATGAGAGTGCTTGTTTATGTGGGTCAGTGGGCTCCCTTTTAACCCCTTCAGCATTTTCTGCCTTTGCACAGGAAGTAGGTGCTCCACCCCTGGTCGAGCCTGACTGAAAGACAAATCATGTGTGCGGGAAAGAAGGAAGTCAAACACACCACCAGTGAGACAAAACCCTTTGTAGTATCTGTGGCTCTGTGCAGAAAGCTCTCCAATAATTGCCGTGTTTACACAGGGGATATGAGGCTTGCTTTTCGTCACACGTGCTGCACAAAGCGTCTATCTCCATCCACAAAAAAGGCAGAGGTTAATTGGAGAGGGATCGTCTTTCTATAGCAAGCCCCATAATGAAACTCTTCTCTCTGCAGGAGGGAAACTGGATCAGGAATGGAACTCTAAACTGTCGTTGACATTTCGCTGAGAGCCAAATGTGGCAGAGGAAGCCTCGGTGCTTAGCGTCGCATGCACACAAATTGCTTGTCCTGTTTATGCAGCTGCTTTATACGGAGAAAATTCCAGATAAAACAACCATTTCAGGATGTGAACTAGATGAGGGAAAATACCACGTCTAAATACTGTATGTGCACCTGGTGGAACTTAATCAAAGCTCTGTGAGAGCTGACCCTACATGACAAATTGAAGATTGAAGAGAGGGTCAGGTAATTGACTTGGCAGATTTGCAGTGATGCACACTGATTGCTTCATAATGAGTATGTAAAGCTGAGATTTTACAACCAACCCTGTACTGCTACTATTTTCTCCACTGCTACTTATAATGTTTTTTAACCGCAGAAAAACTTTCTCACTCTCACAAATGGTAAGGTTAACGTTGGTCAGGTTTTATAGCTATCTCTAAGATTTCTACCAATCTGCAAGACATGGATCACATGAGCAGCCGAGCTAATCTGGTAGCTGATGTTTATCTTTTAATCCCAAAGGTTTGACACTGTTGTTATATTTTTTGATATAAAATAGTAGACTTTACAAAAATCTAAGCATCAGAGGCAATTTTGGCCACATTAGGACCCAGACCAAATACCGCTAAGCATTTAAAAAGTTTGGTTTCCACCAACTCCTGTGGAAAAATATCTGCCTCTTTACCTGCTTAATGCCCCACTGTGTTCACCAGTTTGACACTAACTTTGTCCGTCTCCCATGTGGTGCTGGGCATAAAGGATATAGTGGGGTTTATCAGAGCATTTTCACTGAAAACAGTCGCTGAAAATGAGGTTGATGAGAGTGCTGAGTGAACCAGAACAGCTCATAGCTGTGGGCAGTAAAACCAAAACAATGAGCTGAAAGATAAAACGCTCCATGGAGCTGAGAGGAACAGCATAGCTGGACGATGATTCTCTGTGGGTTTATCACTTTAAGATTACGCATAGTCATTTTAGCCATTGTTCATATCAAAATATTTATTGCAGCTTTAAACAGCAACATATCTTTCCAGAAACATGTTCGCATTCAGTCTGGATAATCTCATTTTCTTAGATATGATTTGTTTAGTACAAATGATGGAAAACTGTTGACTGTGAGGTTTTCAGATTATCCAGAATATGCGGGACAGTTCTGAAAATACATATCTGTGAAATTGCTGTTGAAACCATCACAAACTTACTTTCCATTCACATTCACTGATCTTGATCTGCATGGCTAGATGCCACGAGATAGAAACTTGGGTCTGTTTCTTGATGCTCAAGGACACCACACCAGGACGGTTATTTTTCTGACATGTGGGCTCGAGCTCTATCCCATAGTTCTGATGACCTGACCTTGAAACTACAGGCTGTAAGGCCTGCAGGGTGTAAAGTTATTTTTCCTGGTCCAACATCAGAGTCTAAATAAACTTGTGGCGGCTTTTAGATGGATGAGCTTCACAGGGACTCATACAGAGTGATTCACCAGAGTTCAAACCACAGTAAGTCTGGAAGTGGGAAAGAACAATGAAATCAAAAGATCCCCTGTTCAGTCTCCGACACCCGCCCCCCTTCTGCCACACAGGTTGCGAAGAGGACATCTGTCCTCCGTAAACTCACCAGGACATCACTGTCGGAGGGTAGAATGTCTGGAATGTGCCCTTGTGGTCAGTGGGTCCATGAACCAGTCATTTGGCTAGTATTGCTTCCAGAGTCTGGAAACAAAGGCATCCCGGTCCACCTCTCACCTTTCTGGGGTTCTCCTTGGACCTGGACTGAGGAATTTCTACCTCAGGAGTTATGATTTTGACCTCCAGGTCAGCCAGTTGGGGACCACCCTCGTCCAAACATATCAGCTCTCACATTGTCCAAGGGGTTCATATTTTGGTTTGTAATATCATATTGAGCATATTTTGCGATAGAACGTTGACATCAGCTTCTAGGAATGTCTGTCAGTTCACTAATCTTTCCCACCCTTCTCGGTGCATAGCTCACCACTATAGTGTGTCATTAGTGTATGAAAGATTTGTGCTTTGAGAAGGAGATGTGTGGGAGGTGTGTGTGTCTCTTACTGTCTTTGATGTTGTCAGGTACTGAACGTCTTGGTGGAAAATGCTTTAGTGGTCAGAGGAACAAGTTATGGCAGCTCCTCGCTAATCACAGAATAATTGTTTTGTAAGAGGGTGGTAAGAGTTGGATACTGAACAAAGTTCATGTGAGGAAAAAAAAATGCATGTGAAAAATGAAGTGGCGGCATTGTTCTCTCTTGTCAAGGAATGGAAATGATATCCTCCAAGACAGCTCATAGTTTCAGTCCTTTTCTTTGTAATTAAAGCTGCACTGATAAATATTTTTTATATCAACAGTATATTGAATGAATCTATTCATGTGCGAGGTATCGCTTGTAGTGTACAGATGCCCTGAGTTCTCCACAGCTTTTAGCCTTCCACAGTCCAAAGACATGCACTTCATAGGTTAATAGGTGACTCTAAATTACCCATAGGTGTGAATGTGAGTTTGTCTCGCCCTGTGATGAACTGCCGACTTCAGTACAACGTCAGCTGGGATAAGCTCCAGCCCCACCGTGACCCTGATGAGGATACACGGTTACAGATAATGAATGGATGATATTTCTAGCAACTGTAATGTCACCCAATTTCCCCATGAGGGTCAACAGAGTATTTCTGTGGAAACCACTAGCCTCGCTATGTCAGAAGATAAGAAACAAAATCCACCTACCAAAACCTCTAAAGATCACTAATTAACAACGTGTACTGTGCACGTAACGAGCTGTTTCTAGGTTGGGTGCAAGAATTTCCTGCGGTCATATCCCGACAGGCGTGAGAGTGGCATTGCTCTTTGTATTCAACTATTGGCAAGAAAGCAAATAGGGAAATAATATTTCCCAAAGTATTTCCTTAAACATTCTTCAGAACATAACTCCAAATGAACCCTAATGTGTGCTGGATCAAATAGGCAATTGTTTGCGATGTTCACCATTCACCCCCATCCTTTCATTTTCTGGTAAACCACACTCCCCCACTCTTTGCCCCTTGTACAGTTACTCAGACATTTTGAACCTCCTAATATTCTTCAGCTGTCCGGAGAAACCTCTCTCCTTCCTTCTCCCGTACATGCAACATCTCTTCCATTTATTCTCCCTCAGTTTGTTCTTGCTACTCTACATTATTTATCATCAGCCTCTTCAAATGGATCTTCCTCTAACATCACTCTCGCCTCTCCTCTTGTCTCCATCACTCCGTCCTCCTCCCTCGCGAAGTCTTTTTCTTTTTCATTTTACCCCAAACCTTCCCTCCCTCCCTCCCCGCACCCCCACCCTTGCGTGCGACGAACAGAGGTATACTCTTTCGTCAAGCCTGCACAAGTGGAGGGAGGAGGGGGTCAGGATTGAAGAGGAGGAGGGAGGTGGCGGCACTAGTGGTGGTGGTGGTGGTGGTGGAGGGCTGCTGGGACAGATCCATTTTCAAAGCGCTATCTTTTCATTTGTTTTCCTTCAACATTTCACTGCTAAACAAGAAAAAGAAAAAAGGGAAATCATACCATACACGCTCACACACACATACTGAGAAATGGCCCAGATGGCCATCACTCATAAAGGGAATCTTTCAGGAACGACTCACCAGTCTATCTACCATGTTAAGACAAGACATCCCCCACCCCAACAAACCACAGCTGCCAAAGGGAAGATTTGTATCTTCGCCTGGGAAGAAAAGCACAGCACTCCCATCCAAATGTCACCTTAAGTGAGCATCAAACGGGACTCACCTGTAGTTGCACAGTGGTTGCTTTTATTTGAAACTCAACCGTTCCCAAAAGAATTTCCCCACCCCGCGTCTTGGCAGGCAACGCAGACCTTGATATCTGTCTGGGATGTTCCTCTTTTCTTAAATCAATCCAAGAAGCATGTATTCATCCCCCTGGGGCTGCTTTTAATCCCCTCATCATGAGAGGAACCACAAAACCTCCTCATAGTTGTCTCCATTCCCACAAGCATGCTCGGGACAAAAACACATTTTCATTTATCTGGTGGAATCTCTATGTCGGTGACATACTATTGTAAAAACAAAAAAGCACATGGGGATAGAAGAAGGATGGAAAAGAAGAACCAAGGGTGAAAGGACAAGAAGGGAAGGGGAAAGGGGGTCTGCGCTCCGAGAGTGATTACCTCAGTGGTTAGCACTTCATTACCTTGTGTCTCACGTTGTTTTATGTGCATGGCTGTGTCTTAGGTGGGCTGTAATGGGATAGCAAATGTCAGGCCCCACATACTCCTGGGAAGTTTTTTTTCCCCTCTAGAGAGACAATGGTGCATGGACCACCCTGACAGAGATTAGACAAGGGTTTTACTACCAAGTTATCTCAATGTGGCGAAGGTTCAAAGAGGTCAGATAAAAAAACGGTGATATGTGGTCCTACGGTATATACAGCAGCTGTACTGAGCTGATTATCGTAAGGAACCGAGTGTACAAGCTGCTGAAACATGAGACTGTTTGAATTTGATTACTGTCTAACAGGATAAATTGACTGGATGTGGAAAAAGCGTACAATCTAATTCTATAACGATGAGCTGAAATCTCATTTCAGCCTGGAATCTAAAGTAAACATGTGTTTGGCTGGTTCTGGTCATAGATCCGGCTTCTGGACACAGTGCTGCTGATTTATTAACATGCAAACGCCCCATACTGTACTTGAGCATGACGTGATATTTTCTGTTTTGTCACAGGTTTATGCTGCCAAAATCTTTCATCTCATGGCCCCCCTTCGTGTGAAAAAGTCACTTGTGGAGAGCAGCGGAGGAAGAGGAAGCAGGACACAGAGTCGACGCCCGTCCTCATATCAATCACTGGAATGTCAATTTGAGGATGGCCAGTCAGTTGGCACAAATGATAAGGCAATCCGAAGAGATATTGTTGAAGGGTGGCAGAGCGTGAGAAAGTGTGATAGTGATGTTACAACATGTTGTGTGGATGCAAACCCGCTGCACACTGTACAGAGACAACAAAGTACTTACTGCGAGCTGTTTTATCCAGTAGAAAATGAATATGTTGACAGGCTGAAACAAAGGAACTTTATTTTTATTTTTAAAGCAGCCGTAGGATAAAAGTGGACGGGGAGTTTCCCTGGTCAGTTTTTGTGACTATTTAAATTCACATGAAGAACGGACAAGCGAAAAAGGCAGAGAGGAAAATAGCTATGAATGGAAAGAGAGTGGAAAAGCAGAGGGAGGGGGGAAAAGGAAAAGAAACTTTAATCACAGAAACACTGACCCATAAAAAAGGAGAAGCAGACACAAGTGGAAACCAGAGGAATGTTATCCAGCTGGGGGATCCATCCATCCTTCCAGCTCTTTCTGCTGTATTTCTACTTAAAGCTATGGGTGAATTGGATTGGAGTGGGGGGTTGGTAAACGAAAAAGCCTCCGAAACAAAAAACCAAATTGAAGGATGAGCTAAAACCAGCCGTGCTAAAACCCTGCGGCCATGGGATTGGGTCCCAGAGCAGCCAGGCCGCACATCTTTGAGTTTTAGCCAAGAACGACTTTGCTTCCCAGCCCTTTCACACTCTGGAGAGAGACATCTCTCATACATGGTGCTGAAGGCTGTTTAATTACCTGACTGGCCAGTTAGCTGGACGTCCTGGCCACAGCGTCTGACGGGCTTCCTCCCAGTCTCCACTCTTCCCTCTCTATGGCCTAGACTCGGCCCCACCATACTGGAGCTAAACCCACATCCCCTTATTGAGAGCCAGGGCCAATTAACTGCATCCATGCTCACACTGCTGACTGTACACTTTTCATACTCGCCCGTGTACATCCTAATGCTAACAAGAACAAGATGTTTTGTTATGGGAATTCTTATCAGTAGCTCGAGGATCGACAGGATGAAGAGTTCACTCATTTACAATGAAAGGGTTACATACCATACAAGCATTTTTTCCCTCTTGGCTTCTGAAGAGGCAATGGGTGTACTCAAACGTGTTTTAAATGACTTGGCTGTGTCCCATCATGTTATCTTTACACCCTTCTGTTCATGCCCTAATCACCTAGCCTGGGGGAAACCACTCCCTCACCGGATAAACTCTCATTGCCACTTCATCATTAAACATGATGGAAATGTGCATAAAATGCATCATTGTGGCCTGGGGGAAAAACATTTACAGGGCCGTAATTTACTGGTATGACAAGCAGCAGTATTGTCCTAAATAGTTCTGTCATGTATGAATGTTTCGGTGATAAAGTAACATGAGCAACACCACCGACTTACCATCTCTGCCATTGCTTAGGCATGCCTATAATGTACTTATTGCATTGTAGTACACCGCTCTGCTTGGGTAATCTTGTGGAATGAATGGCCCTGCCTGGTCCATTGATGTTATTGAGTGGCATACTGCAGTATGTCTCTCGACAAGGCCCAGCTCAAGCGGATCTCTGCAATCATGAGCAACAGGTGGGCTTGGACGGCGTTCCCTCCACTGCAAACAATTTTGCTTTGAAACCCCTAAAGCCTGATCCAAGACAGGAAAAACTTCCCATTAGTGCTGCTTATTTTCTTTTCATGGACCACACACACAAGCACACACACACACACACACACACACACACACACACACACACACACACACACACACACACACACACACACACACAAGACACACCAAAACACGTAAGCAAATGCTGCACTGCATTGACTTTCATTCGTTTCCTGGAGACTTTACCAAACTTTAACCATAACCATGACATGACTAACCCCAACCGTTACCTAAGAGGAATAGCTCAAGATGTTGGGACATGTGCTTATTTGCTTTATGACTGTGTGTTCTTGTGGAGCAAGTTGATTCCTTTGTTTCTCCAAAAAACAAGGCTATAGCCAGCAGGCAGTGGCTCAGTCCATCTCCTGACATCGGTAAAGCAAGCATATATCGTATTTGCCCAATTTGTACAAGTGCAAAAAACATTTTGAAAACTTTGCAAAGTTTCTGCTGGTTGCCTGACAACTAGATCCATCCAAGAAAACGGCAAATTGACATTTTCTACACTACAAATGAGATACAGTGTGTTAATTAGAGATCTTTTGAGGTGCTTGAAGGTGGATTTGTCACCTTGGGGCAAAGCAAGACTAGCTGTCTCCCACTTTTCCATTCTATCTTAGCTAAGCTAACTGGCGCCTGGTAGTCTTGAATGCAACTGCCACATGTATCGGTCTCATCTCCATCTAACACTCTGCCAGAAAGTGAAAAACTGTACAACTATTGTTTCAACCAAAAACCAAGTGTTAACTCTAAAATTGAATGGTTTGGTTCATAAAGTCTTTGAACATATTTTTGTACCCATTACATAATCAATACGAGTGCAAAAGCACAAGTATAGATAAACACAGACAAAAGCCTAGTTGTACTCAAATGTAGCTCAGGGTTTAGGACACAGAAATGTTCTCTCCCTTCGCTCCAGCTTTGAGTTTCTGCTGGAGGAAGAGCGAGCGTACAGCTACAGCGGGCTTAAAGCTGTAATCAGAGCCCCGAGCCGGCCGCCCTGCACTGGGACTCTGGAGTGGTTTGAGAGTGGGCCAGACATTCCAGAAGAGATCGCCGCCCAGACACCCAACAGCAGCCAGTCAGCAACAAATTCCAGAATAGCAGCACTGCCGCTAAAAATAGAGAGGGATGGAGAGCTGGGTGTGTGGAGGGGGCCCGCTTGGATGGAGGATGAATGATAGAGGAGTGGAAGCTGAGCAGGAAAGGAGGGTGGTTTTATTCCATTCCATATCCAGTCACAATGTTATCACAGCGGCGCAGAGGAAAAGGAGTCCTGCAGGGATGTGAGTTGGGAACCTGTGTGAGTGCTTTCCGAGAGAGAGAGTAAAGAACCAAAGAGGACTTATAAAGATGTGCACATGTGAGTGTGCCCATGCATTTGTGTGTGCACGTGCAAAAGCATGGAAAGCGGCCTCTCAGACTGTTATTCCTGCAACAATGTGTCAGCTCACAGAGGGAAC
Organism: Larimichthys crocea; assembly: GCF_000972845.2. Lineage (NCBI taxonomy): Eukaryota > Metazoa > Chordata > Actinopteri > Sciaenidae > Larimichthys > Larimichthys crocea. The sequence continues at coordinate 12,276,372 of NC_040031.1, forward strand.
ACACGCTCCACTGTACTCATGACTTTCTTCAGGCCAGGCCCTCTGTTTATTTTTCCTGCAAAGAACGAAGCAGCTCGGTTTACAACAGCCACCCTAAACCTTCACTGTGGTACATCCTGCCTGCAACATCAGCCAGACGCGCCAAGGCAGCACTGGCCTCGCCAAATCCTCCACCAGTTTTTGCTCAATTTGCAGAATATCCCCCTACTTTCTTCATGTGAAGGCATTTTTTTCAGAAGACAAAGGGAGTTGTAAACTGATTTGAAGTGCATGTAAATTCTTCAGCTTTCATGTCCCAAATCCCTCTGCGTGACGGCTTTTATCCGTTGCAGCTTCGAGGGGGCTGCGAGGAAAGAGGCCTCTTTTCAAGTCATGCTAAAAAAGTAGAGAATAGCTTATATCCTTCAACATTATGCAGACCTCCATATCTGCAAGGCATAGAGTCGGGGGTCAAACTAAAGGACCGGATGGGGTATTTGGGGAGGGGTCAGGGTTTGTTCAGCATTTTGAACGTGTAGTTCGGTATGCCGTCTCCACCAATAAACCCCCACCTCCAGGGGCAAACAGGCTCACCTTCTGCAGATGGAGGGAGGAGGGTAAAAGAGCGAATAGTTCAGAGGGTCTAGCAGCTGGACTTTATTTAAGGGTCAAAAAGTGAACCAGAAATTGTTCTGAAGACATAAAAAAAAATCCCTTTGAAACTCAGATCATATCAGTGTCAGGGGTGCAGCCGTTGAAATTTCAAAAGAATTTTTCTTTTTTTTTTTTCTCCCCCTCCACAGCACTGTCTGCATACTGTTTGCATACAACTGACAATTAATTACCACAAGCATTTAAATTGTTGCATAAATGCTTTGTTATTGTTTGTCCTCTGCTTTCAGTCTTACATCTGAGCTTTGTTCTTGCCTGGCTTTGACTTAGACAACTGGAATTTTCATTAAAACAAAAAGAGACCTATGCTTGTTCCAAGGATAATTATGGAGCTCTTTCTGAGCAAACTTCCCAAAATATATAATGACTTTAGACGATGATTGATGTAATCTTGTGTAGTTGACTGTCAGTGTGACAAAAATGAATATTGATGTAGGAGGAATTTATAAATAGAAGGCTTAAAGGCTACTTTTATAGTCCAGACTAGCTTACAAAGGCCAATTTCAGACTTGGGATAACAGTTTCAATGTGTGATCGAGGAAACCTAAATCCTGCTCTGCACCATACTGTAGAAGTATTTGATGTTGTCTTCCTCCAAGGCCTCCAGCTTGTGTCTGGCCAGCACGAGCTGGGGGTGCTGTCTTACTCATCAGTACGAAAACCCCGAAAGACTGTAGTGCTTCGAGCCAACCACCCACTCCCCCTTGCAAAATGTGGATCAAATTAACCCGGCAGCAGCAATGTTCTCCCTCGACAATCAATTGACTCTCCAAGTCCTAAAAACAGACACTCTTGTTTCTTCCCCGAGCCAGACGTGAACTGTGTTCTCTGCTCCATGTTGTCTGCTGCTGTTTGTTTGACTCTGTCAGTTTTCTAATGACCAAAAATTGCTTTTCTCCAAAGACTGTTACAGTCTACTTTTTTAGTAATTACCAGCAGGTGTGCTGGGTCCAAAAATACAATAATATTCACAGAAGATGTAATATCAACACTTTTTGTCACACATAACTGCCCTACAGATTTGTTTTATATTTGCTCTTTTTCCAGCATCGTTCAGGTGAGCTTCTACTTACCTTCTGGTTTTGGCATGAGTCGCCTCATTAGGGTTAAGTTGCCCGTCAAGAAATTTGCAGGCCAGTCTTGATTGGGATTGGCCAGTATGGCAATTTCCTTGATTGGAACTGGCTGTCAATCAACCACGTTGAGCTCATTCCCAGAATAACCGAGTCGACCTATGTTCAAGAGGACCCCAGTGTGAAACACAGGACGCTGGGCCCCAATAGAAATGTCTCCACTCTGTATGTTTGAATCATTATATTTTGGCTAAAATTTGGATAAATAAATACTGGTTGCTTTTGTCACATTCCTCATGCATGGCTCATGAGTTGGCCTGTAGATTACTTTGCAGTGTTCTTCCCAGAAAAGCTGTTCTATCTTAGATAAATCATTGGCTGGCCTAAAAAACCTGAAACTTATTCCTTTGTTGGTCTTATTGTATTTTACTGGCATCCCTCTTAAAACTACTTCCTTGATAAACTTGAGACATTCAGCTCTCCTGACCAATAGCAGGAAGAGGGCTCTCCAATGTGCACAACCTAATGTGTGTGCTTCCTAACGAGCCTGACAGAGTGAGACGTTAAATAAAAGTTGAGCTTTTAACAACGTTTTGGCCGAAACATGATATATTTGGAACATTATAAGCATGTGAATGGACAGTGGCTAAAATGGATTATTCTGCAGAGGTGGTTTAAAAACTCTCTACTGATGTTTTTATGCTTGTTTCCACTGAGAAAACTGGTCACTGTTGGAATTTATTGTAACCGACAAGCTGACCAGAACTGCTGTGCTCTGCGAGGGACAATACTGCAAGATTTTTTTTTATAGCCACCTTTCAAGCCTACAGGGAATGACTTTTAAATGCTTATAAAACAGATTTTGGGTGGAGTATCACTTTAACATCCATCAAGTTAATTTAACAGCTGAGACTGTGTGGAAACATTGGCTAATTTCAGTGCCACAAATAGTCCCATACTTGTTGGTAGTACCGCTTTGATTTCAGCTCGCTGCCTGATTCGAGCAGGCCATGATGGTTTTAACAAATTCTTTCAAACTGAGTCAAATGACCTGTACTCTTTTTAGCTCGCTGTTTTGACCCCAACCTTTTGCCGTCATCGGTTAATTTAATTCATTAAAGAGTTAGGGACGAAAATAGAAAGCCTTTTGCGATGTGGATCACCACTGCTGATGCCCTTCATGGATGAATGTGGGTTTTCAGGACACACAGAAAAGAAATCAGGACATCCAGTAATAGTTTTCCCTACTGTAAGGAGAAGAACGGTGGATTAAGTATCTGTAGTATTGTCTGAGTCTATATTTGTTTGTCTAACTCAACCACTGGTTCAAACATAAATAACCAACATGCAGATAATATTTGGAAGTCAACACTGACCTATTGGCCTTTTTTGTGAATGGGATGGAGAGTGTTTGGATGTCATATACTTCAATATTAGACTGTGTGTGGGGGGGATTTCTTGTCATGAGAACATCCTAATTACACTTTGATGTGACTGTTTAACTTGTAGAGCTCTCTTGTAAACTTAAATGACCACACACAGCATGGAAACAAACACGTTCATCTTTCAAGATCCATTTATTTGAGTTGATACAGTACTACAGAGGCATTGTGTTGAGTAGAAATACACCCGGATGGATGAATTAAGACATTTTACAGGATTTTCTTTTTGATTCGTTACTCTTAAAAATGACACACTTGGCCACTGCCTTCACAATGAGATGACACCACTCTAAAGTTGAAACAAACAAATTAGATTTTTGTGTGCAGTACATACCGAACACGACACGCAGTCCGAAAAAAGCAGGCCAAAGCATGAACAGGGAGTATTTTTTGACAACAAATTAAATGGCTTGATCACCAATAAATACAAGTATAAAAACACATTGATAATAATTTTCATTATCAAAAAAAAAAAAAAAAAAAGTTCATAAAAGATACCAAAGGCACGCAACTTAATCCACCTTGGCAGTCCAGGATCACCAACAGAAAAAAAAAAAAAAAAAAAACCTGTGGCAACAGCCAACAATAGTAATGAGCCATAACCAAAAATAATACTTAAATAACATAATAATACTAATTTATTATTATTGTCATAACAATATCCAGTCAAGTTTTCCTATGATTAGACTTTCTGCTAACTAACAGATATGCACCAGTTATTCCAGTTTGGCAGAGTTAAAAGTTTCACCATCAGATTCTTTCCATTGCTTTATTTCCTTTTTTTTCTCCTGGTGTTGCTCCCCTGCTTTGGTGGAGGTGGAAATCCAATTTCAGCATTTTTCCCTGTTCCAATCGAGTTGAGTTTTGCCAATTGGAGGTTGTTAATGGGCTTTTCTCACCAGCCGAGTGGATCAAAACACGGGGGAAACTGAGACTACACCAACGTCAGATCAGATTTTTCCTTTCTGAAATTCTAATACTTCGAGGAAGGAAGTATTTTCTGCCATAACATAAAGCAATCAATATAAAGTTTCTTATATTTTGGAAAATCAAAAACAGAAGCATAATAAAACAAAATACTAACATAGTATAATTTTCTCACTGTAAATCCAGTTGACAATAAAATGCAATACAAAAGGCAATAAAATGCAATATAATACGCAACGGGTCTTTCATTTGAATCCATACCCAGGACCTTTCCTTCACACGAGAGGGAAACATTCTCAGCATGTGATCTGTTTCCTTGGGGGTCATCTACTGCATGGTTTTCCGTCCACATCATTTGGTATTTTGGATGATGTCAGTCACCGTTCTCCCACTTTTATGCTGCTGTTTGAACACCGTTTCTAAGGCCACCGACTGACCCTCAAGTCAAGCTGTATCAACAGCCTCCAAGCATCTTAAAATAAAAAACTCCAAAAAGAAAAATAAAACAAACGTGAGGGAAAGCCAATGTGGGGATGATTTCATTCACCAATGGGGATTCCCTACACAAAGAACATTCCCAAAGACTCTTACTAGTCCGTGACCTATCCATTCCCCTGAATCATGTCAAAGCTTCATCACATCTTTGGTATCAAACAAAAACTTTCCATCTACTCTTCCTACTCACTTCCTTTACTTTCACTATTCTACATTACAATTCCTTTCGAAAAAATAAATCTAACCCCTTGACCTTTCCTACAGGAAAGTCCTCTCTAATCTCACCTCCTTTCCGCGCATCACTCTTTCACACTCTTTTCTTCTCCCTCTAGCTATAAATCTCTACACGCTGCCTCTCTCTTACTGTCAAATGAAAACAATAGCTGGCTAATTGTGCTTGGTTGACATAACAGACTAGTATACACAGCTGGAGGGCTGAGCACCGACCGCAGAGCCCACCTGTGCTGAGTCAGGCTGGGGCTGATAGAGATCTCTAGCACTAACACGTCTCCAGCTTTTGTCTGAGGAATTTGCTGTGTCATCAGCAGGCTAAAACAAACTACCTTACTTGGCTCTTTTGAAGAACTTTGGGTAAAATATTAACTCATGTGACAATGAAAACCACCTTATGTGTCTTTGGCAAAAAAAAAAAAAAAAAAAAATCTCACTAAACAGCCTGTTTTATCAGGTAGCCTCAAAAATGTGAAACCAACCAAGGTTAAGATAACCAGGCACATTCCAGGACTGTGAGGTGTTGTCTGCACCATCTCCCTTCACTTTAATGTCCCACTAGGTGAGTCCCTGCAGATGTCTGGTGCTGCCAGCTAAAACTGTGCTCAACCAAAGCCACCTAAACTGCTGACAAACCAGACTTCAGGCTTAAACACTGACAAAGAACACAGAGGAGGAGGTCTTTCTCGAGACGGCCCTATAGATTCTGGCATATCTGTGTGTGGTTCTACTCGTGGAAGGAACGGAGGGGGTGGAGGAGACGAGACTGTTTGATCTCAACTATCTGAGACTGACCTCTGAACCCCCCCAAAAACAAGTAAAGCTAGTCAGCTGTGTGCTGAAGGCCCTGGGTCTCTCCACATTCACAAACATCATTAAAAAGAAGCACAACTGGTGACAGGTTGGGCTGGCTTTTCCCTCCACTTTAAGGAAATGACATACATAATTTTTTTTTTTTTAATTATGAATCAAAAAAGGCACTTCCTACATATTCCCTAGTATCATACACATATATAGGACATACGCTTTTATGAAGGTATATTTGCCTGCGTGTTTTACAAGCGCAGACATACTTATATATGCTGAGTATATATATGTTTCTCATCGCTGAGTAACATAATTATATATGTCAGTTCCACACAAAGAGTTGGAGACAAGGAGCTTTACACTCTTCCAGTAACAGCCAGCGCCCACCAGTTTTGCACTTAAAACTAAAAGCTACGAAAATATTAATAAATAATCAGCAATGTCAGTTATTTTTGGAACAAGACCCTGGTTTGTTTCTTTTCTTTTCTTTCTTTCTTTCTTTTTTTTTTTTAAGGAAGTAAAGATCACAAAAGCATGTGCTCTGTGTGAGTTTTAAGGTGCTTTTGTAAACTCAAACTCAAAAATGGGTGGTGTTACAAGGAGAGCCAACCAGTTTCTGGTTGCTGCGTTTGTGATTCTAACTTGCCTTCTTGCTGAATATGTAAACATGTTGAACACAGCAAAGTCTATGGGCGGGCCAAGAAAGCAGACTGGGTGGCATTGTATTGTGCCAGCTCCTTCTCTCTCTTGTTCACAAAACCCTAACTAAATTTCCTCTGGCCAGAGAAGTGCACCTAAGTGTGTACATCTGTGTGTGTGAGTGTGTGTGTGCGTGAGTAGACATATCATTTCCATCAAGATTTCATCCCCATTTGGAAGACCGCGACTTCCCAAAAGGTGTATCCCAGTAACACACTGGTCGTTAATGCCACCCATAGATACCTATTCACACACACACACGCACACACACATACACGCTTACACTCACACGCGCAACACACACACACACACGACACACACACACACACACACACACACAGTCATGTTCAATTCCATCTGCTTCTTCTTCTCTCTCTGCCACCCATCTGTTAGGTGAGGTTGCTGCTGATGTCCAGGGCTTGCTGGTACACCTGAGTCATGTCCTCCAGGTCCCCCAGCAAGGAGAAGCTGCCATTGTCCCCTGGGGAGCCTTTCGTTTTCGGGCCACGGCTGAACTTGGGTCCCTGGTGAGGCGGGGCTGCCTGGAAGCCCTTGAAGTTGGCGAGCTGCAGCAGGTTTTCAGCCGAGACGCAGGCCCTGATGTTTGGGCGGAGGTGGGGGGTGGAGGGATGCCACTCAGCCCCACTGAGGGAGCTGGGTGACAGGGACAGGACAGAGCTGTCCTCCCCGACTATGCTGGAGGGCCGACTCTGACTGCGGGACAGACCAGAGTCAGTTGAGGGAGGAGGCTCACCGAGGACTCCAGCCACCGCTGCCGCTGAGGGAGGCCCACTGTAGGTGGAGTACTTGCCGTTTCGCTTCAAGATGCCCTTTCTCCCCATCACTCTCTTTGGCGGGGAGGTGGCTAGCAGAGACATACTGGCACCTCCTAAAAGCTCGGAGGACTCGCTGCGCTCTGGTGAGGAGTAGTACCCTGATTCCCGCTGTTGGTTGTTCTTCAAGATGCCTTTCTTGGGCAGAGACGGCACCATCTTGGCTGGCGAGCCTCCCCCTAGAGTCGGCTCCTCTTCCTCTCGATCTGGGCTCGAGGCTTCCTCTCCCCCTTCGGCTTGTTGAGGCAGAGCTGCCTGGCCCAATTCCACCTCTTCCAGACTAGCAGACTGCTGCTCCTCAGTAACCCTGGTCTTCAGTATCCCCTTGGGTCTCTTCAGACCTGGCTTGTCCTCCGCTCCACAGTGTGTCTGTCCTCCCTCAACATTTTCCTTCTTGGACTTTTTGGGCCTTTGGCGCAGCTGGGGCATGGCTGCAGCTTTGGCTGCAGAACCACGTGGCTCAGTGCGGTTCTGCCAGTCGATGAAGCGGGCCAGCATGGGCGAGCCTCCATGGTCACGTTGAGTCTCGCAGTCACACACACTGTTTTTCCAGCCCCAGTTTACCCACCAATGGTTGGCTATGTCCTCCACTGTGGCACGGCGCTCAGGATTTACCATCAGCATCCAGCGGATCAGTCCACGGGCATCTAGCAGGAAATAAGAACAATCTGTAAGGCACCTTATGCCAACATACTTACAGAGTACTTAAAAGCGAAATGGAGTTCAGGTTTGATACTTAAGTCTTAATTCAAAGATGCTGGAACTGGTCGATGTCGCAATTATTCAGTTTAAAAATAACAGCAGTGCTTTAGTCACTAAACATTTCACATGCTCATTTTTCCATCATTCAGAGTAAACCACAGTAATGCACCCTCAGATAAATAACACAACACAATCCACACCATGTGACTGTTTGGGGGCAATTAAATAAGATTTAGACCTCAGTAATGATGAATAGAAATTAAAGAAAAAAAAACTATTTTCCATTTGCTCTGTTCTGCAGAGAAAATTAATTTTCAATGGGATTTCTGCATTCCAGTCGGACCGTTGAGTTTCTTTATACTCTCTGGTCAAAAAGGACATTGAGTATCACACGTGATGGATTGTGCAGGTTCTACTATATGTGTACATTGAGAGCACTCTGATCCATCTGATCCATTTTCAATTCAACAGTTTATGGACTGAAGTATATTCTGGAGTTTACATAAAAGGAGTTCTGTACAATTTATAGACAGATCGCCAGGGGTCAATGGTTTCTGTGTCTGACAAATGGTGTACCCCACTGACTCTATCTGTATATTTTATTTAGCTTTATAAAGAGTACTAAGACTAGTTGTGTTTAAAAAAACAGTAGAAATAGAAGCAGTGGTTCTTGCAGTACCTGAGGACTGTGTGGGCTCTTTGTACTCGCCGTTGCTAATCTGGCGAATGAGGTTCTTGTGGTCTCCCCCATCGAATGGCATGGTCCCATAGACCAGGGTATACAGCAGCACCCCCAGAGCCCAGCTGTCCACCTGATGAAAACAAAAAAAAAATGTCTTAAACTAATTCATTCAGTCATACGCAAGAACACACACACAGTTTATTAAGCGTACTGTACGCAGAGAGTAAATAAAACAAAAAGCTGAGGTGCGTTAGATCCGCTGTTATGTCATGGAAATGCAGCCTCCCCGGTCCTGTTTTGATTAGTGATTCATGGCACTAGAATGAATGTTGTGGAATGAGCTCAGCTCTGCTCAACATCAAAACAGACCTCAGAGTTATGATCTCGAGTTTACTTTGACATTAATAAGCACCACAGTCACTTTTTCACACAGGAACATCTCTGTTGAAGAGCTTGTGACGCTGCAGTGGTTCCCCGGCGCATCTTTCATAGAAGTTATGACAAATGCCAATAATCTGGTGGGAAATGGCTTGTTTCCACACACACACACACACACACATATATATCCACCCCTCCCTACCCTGTTCTCTCTTGCTTCGTCAGGCAGAAGAAAGCACATTCTGACCACCGACCTAATGCAATGTGGCTTTCGAAAACCGTTACATAAGACTTTGCGTATGGGGCGTGAGGAGGTGCAGAGCCATGTGGGTAGTGGTGGGAATGGAAGAGGGGTAATGAGTCCGGCAGAGATGGCAGAGTGATATCCTGGCCCCTGACGACGAGCTGGAGACACGAGTGATCAGTAAATGACCTGTCTGTGTGTATGTGTGTGACAGAGACGGGAATGTGTTGTGTGTGATTTAAGGGAGGATGAGATGTCCTGAGGAATGTGCTTCTGGTGTCAGTAGCTGAAGCTTTGAGACATAGTCTAGGAAAAGGAAATCAGATAGGGCCAGTTAGGGAGCTGGTGTACTTCCTCTAAGGATCTGGACCCACATCAAGAATGTTTCACTCTCCTGTTGCCATTGGTCCATTCCCCAGGGCGAGACAGGGCATGCACTATTGTTGTGTTCTATTTTCGTTGCCTGTGTTTGCTGTAATTTGTGGCTTCACCCCAACCAGGGTTCTGTAATTTCGATTGCAATCGGACTGCTGTAGTTTTTAGCACTCTGGAGTAAATTATAGTGAATTACGCTAAATTGAATGCTTGGAGTTGAATATCTAAAAATGCAAGGTTTTTTTTTTCCCCCTTCTGTTGCTTTGTTTTATGTAACTGATGCAATTTTAAAGACAACGCCCTTCGGAATGACTCTGGAATTGCCAGATATGTGGCTTCGGGTAGACATTTTCACTCTTTCTTTCACCAAAACTATTTCACTTTGACCGTGAGCGTCTCTTTGAGGCTGTGGAGCTCGTTCCGATCCCATTGAGATGAGCAAAAAAAAACTATCGTCCGGGGTTCCTCACTTCAAAAAGACCCGTAGACATCGTAGGAAAAGGGGAGGGATGCAGACAGCATTTGAACTGACCCACTGTGGCGCTGCAAGAGAGACCTCCCTTTGACTGGACACTAATAGTAATCCCATCAAAGAGGCAGAAAATAAAGCCTTTGTGTCTGGCTTAAGTGATGATAATCACTAGTGAGATAATAATGAAGAGAGCTACATACGGTGAAAGTTCTGAGAGCTTCACACCACACACACAACAGTCTGGGAGGACAATAATGATGATGGATACATAAAAAAGGAAATCATGTCTTGGAAATTAATTTCACAGCCAAACAGATTTCAGGTTTGAGTCATTGTCATTGTGTGGTTCACTGAGCCTCACCTCTGGGCCACGGTATGGTCTCCCATTGACAATCTCTGGTGAAGCGTAGAGTGGGCTGCCACAGAAAGTTTGCAGCAGCTTGTCCTTATGGTAAAGGTTGGACAGCCCAAAGTCAGCAATCTGTAGAAACAAGGGGTATGGGTGAATTTTATCCCTGCCATGTGATGTGACCGTTAATCTCTCATGCAAAGATCATTTAAGGGATTTGATTGAGTTTGCATCAAAGATCAAGGGGCAAACCTACCTTAATATTACAGTTTTCATCCAGTAGCACATTTTCCAGTTTCAGATCCCTGTGCACCACCCCATTCTGAAAGACAAAGAGAAATAAGTAAAGTAATGACTCATTCATCTATCAATCCATTATTCATGAGAGATGGAGCCGTGTAATAAACAGTCCATTGTATTAAGAGATGATTTACTCTGACAACCCTAGCTTGTGGCTCTCGGGGGAAATCAAGGCAGCCTGTTGGTCTAGTACTCTTTAATTGGTCTTGTCCCCTCTAGGGTCTTTATGCTGACATCTGCTGTGATTTTCCTTTTAAAATCGACTCACATGTGTCACATAAACATGATCCTGTAATTAACACCCTGTATGAATGATGTTCTCACAACATCTTGGGATTAAAAAACAACTATGCTGTTATCCTGTTAAGCCTTGGGGTTAAAAAAAAACAAAAAAAACCCTGGAATTAACATGTGGTATGCAGACAGACAGAACACTGCCTAGATGTGGAGGAGTGACTTCATCCATCACTTCCCCCACCCAGGGCTGCGTCCTACATGGCACCTCTTATTGGTTATTGCTTGCCAAGGAGCTTGTGTTCACATGATCCTGATTGGTGTGCACAAGGGGAAGAAATGGTTGCTTGCTTGTTGTGTCAGTGACTCACACCACCCCACCCGGCGGGAGGTTGTGCTTGGTAGTGATGATTCATCATTCATGGTTGTCTGGGACTCTCCAATCTGAGGACCATGACATCATCCCTATCTCCAGCTGCGAAGAGCTTGACAAGAGGGGAGCCCATCCAAATAAGCCCTTGAGGTTTTGATTGGGGTTAGTGAGGTGTGGAACAGGGGTTGACAAGGGCGTGGCTAAACCTCTAGGGGGAAAAGCTTTGAGGGTATCTTGGGACATCCATCAGCACGTCAACAGATGAGGACAGAATTAATGCAGGACCTGTTTGGTGCACTGTAATCGGAGCGTAAGCTTGAATTAAACTGGCCTGTGTTCCATCTTAACTCAGAAACAGATGACTCCCTAAAACCAGCACGCCAAGAAAAGCATACTGTGTAGGGCTCGCAGATTAACTGGCCATGAGGCTGACTGTGGAGGTGCATGGTTAATGTTAAAATGAGCATGCTCTGGCCTGGAAAACAAAGCCTGGGGCGTGTGTGAGAAAGGCAAAGATGGATTTAAGGTGACCAAGAAAATGAGTATTGTACGGTTGTGGGTTTTCTCACCTTGTGGCAGTGGTGCACGGCGGAGACTATCTGTCTGAAGAAGTGTCGTGTCTCCCGCTCGCTCAGGCGCCGGCGCTCGCTGATGTAGTCATACAGCTCGCCCTTGCTGGCATACTCCATCACAATCACGATCTTGTCTTTGTTCTCAAACACTGAGAAACGATAAGAAAAGCAATTAGAGAACATTAATATCCACCTTCAAGAAAATACATTTATATTAACAGCAATAAGAGAGGGGAGGACACAAGTTTCATTCCATCATGCTAAAATCACAAATGGACATTATTATGTGAAAAGAAAAGTAAAGCAGTTCACAGCCTACTCTCTCTGGAACAGGAATTCAAATTCCAGAGAAGCATATTCCATCTCTACACCAGAGTTACATCACCCAAACCCCACCTCATGTGTCTGGCTCCTTCACAACATTGCAGGGAGGGGCTGTTAACTCAATCAAGCCCACTCCTCAGAGACCGGAGCGGAGTGGAGAGCAGTGAAAACAGACAGAAAGCAGGAACCGAGTGAAAGAGATAAAGCCTCGCAGACGGAGGTTTGCCCTTGACACATCACATTATTGTTTATATTTAATGTTATATAACACCTATGGCGACACAGTGCCACTTCCTTTTCGTCTCACACCAGAACCGGTCACATAAATAATCAGAAAAAGTAATGTTTTGTCATGACTCAACACGAGTAAGAGCAACCCGCTATTGTTTGAAGAGAACCAGTAAAACTCAACTCTGTCATGCATTCCTGTGTGTGAATCATAAGAGAATCTAACAAATTCATGTTTACTCATTAAAGACAAAGTAGTGACAGACTTGTGTGTTTGTATATGACTAAAACAAACCAAGAATAAGTCTATGAAACTGGGTTATTCATCTTCAGTCGACTTTACAAGTGACAACAACGTGATTAAAATGTTTTTTTTTTTTTTGTAGATTAACCTACAGTATCATTTGAAATAAAATGGTGACTTGTCACACATCTGGTGACTGGAGAAAGTAATGTTATTACAGTCGTGTTACTGTAATGCATTACTATCCAACTGCAGCCACCAAACATATCATTCTGTTTCAGTATTTAGCCTTCTGGTGTATAATTTCAACTTGGCAAAATGCTTCTCTCCCAGCGCCTTGGCATGAAGGGAATGAAAATGGTTAGGCAGAGAGAGAGAGAGAGAGAGAGAGAGACAGAGAGAGAGAGAGAGACAGAGAGAGAAAAACCGAGGAAATACTGAGGAGATGACAACAACACAGTCAGCCATGTTGCTCCGTATTGTGTGGGTTGATTTTCCCACACAGCAGGGTCACCGGGGGTGAGGGCCTCTGCTTTCTGCACCCTTGAGTGAACACCTTCATAGTTTGTCACACTACTTTCCTCACCCTCCCTCCCAGGGTTCTTTTTAAGATATAATCCCCTACAAAAACACACAGTTGCTGAGTGATGGTAATGCTCCCTGATTGCGACTGTCTGTCTGCTCGGGAAGGAACAGACGGGGATGTGAGCCAAGCACCCGCGAGGGCAGAACAGATCCAGCCCTCTGATTGGTGGATAGAGCGGTGACCTGGGGTGACATTCATCGTGATTCGTGGTAGGGTTGCGCTTGGAGAGCAAATTCTCAGCTTGCACTCCCATTTACCTTTGACCCCTGGTGATGAAGTAATTACCTGACTTACATAACTCGGGTTTGTTATAGCCCGTTGGGTAAGTCAGCCGCTGCTACAGCCTTGCTGTCACTCATTGGGCTTTTGTTCACAGGTCAGGCCCTCACATTTGACTAATTAGCACCTAGTGTCCTATTGCCTGCACTGATGATAGACCACTGCACTGCTGCAAGCTTGCATATGAGGCAAGAGGCACAGAGCTATTGCAAAATATATTACAGATGAGTACTACTAAAGTAGATAATGAACACGCCAGCTCTGGAAACTTCTTGATTTAAGTGTTTAATGCTGATTAACTCAGCAGGTTATTTCTTGAATTGGTCTTTACTGAGCTGAGCTACCATAACAAAAGAGTCTTCAGAGTTTCAATTACTATCTAGGCTTATGTCACCATTAGAGAATGCAGTAAAATGAATGCAATAAAAAATCGTGGCTCTTCACTCACAGCAGGGCGAATGGTTTGTTGGTTTGGTCTGTTATATCACCTCCTTATATCCCTTTTCCCTCATAAAGGAATAGTTTGACTTTTTTTTTGTGCTATTCTTGCTGAGAGTTACATTGAAACCATTCTCATGTCTTGTGCTATTCTTGCTGAGAGTTACATTGAAACCATTCTCATGTCTGTACGGTAAATGTGCAGGAATTAGATTGAGCTAACCAGCGGCTAGTTATAGTGTCAATCTTGCATTTCCCATAAAATATGTGTCAATGTTGTCTATGATTATTAGCATTTTAGTTGGACGTATCAATTTTTGCATTTACAGCATTCTTCGGGGGTTGACTGTTTATTTTAAAAAGGGGGATACTTAGTTATGCCTGAGGAGCGGAGTGCAAAATCCCCGCACAGCATGCTGATGGATGCAGAATGTGAGGGAGTGGTAAAAATCAATCTTCACACACACATCTGGTTCAGCTTTGCTTCACACAAGGCAGTTAGCAGGGGCTGTTGAAGAGGGTGTTGCCGGATACACAAATCTCGGAGCCTCCTATATATCTCTAAAGCGAGGTTGGGTGGAGGCCAGGCCACAACAGTAAACGCTGGGTTTGAGGGAGAAAGAGCGAGAGCGATGAGTCTGGTCGAGTTTGTTGGCGGAGCGAGTGGGCCGGGGCGGCTTATAAAGGAAGGCGGCACACATAGGAACAACATACAGCCTCCTTGGCATTTATAAACCTGGATGTCCTTTTAATCATTCTCCGACTCCTGCACTTTAGCCCTCCAGCTGACTACTGGCACGTTCCCATAACAAATAGCAATGTTTGTCACCTATTCACGTTGCTGATAACAATATGGGGACTTTGAAACTGAAGGACAGCGGGTAAACCAGTTTGGGCAGTGGCGCACAACTGGCTCTCATTGTGCCACAGCAGCTATTTTGAAAAAAAAAGGTCATTCAAACTGTTGCTTTGTTGACACAGGCATAAAAATAGTCACAAGTCGCAAATCATATGAAACCAACCCACACTGCAGCGCCTTGTGACTTTAATTGCCTGCGCAATAAGGGATGATTAATTGCAAGTAATATGTTGAAAGAATTCAATGGGAATTGTTCAACCTTTACACTCGCCATTAATTCTAATCTATGTTTTCTTTCAGTGAGGTTAAGGTCATTCTAAAGGACTCATATAAAAAAAAAAAAGGAGTAAATATGCGAGCCGTTTAAGCCTGACTGGAAGGCTTTGATATTTTGCTTCCTGGGGTAGATATATGTTGACGTTGCTCCAGGGAAGGCTTAAGGCTTTTCCTCCCTCTGCATAGCACAGGGTGCAGGCCTGGGTGACTGAGGTCAATCCAGTGTCTTCTTAGCTATACACACACAAACCCTCATACATAGACACACATATACACGGACACACACACGTGCAAACACACACGCACACGCACACACAGATACACAAGTACAGTCTGGTTCCCAGCTGCATTTGTCTCTAAGTATCAGCAGATGTCTGGCCCTGAGATCAAGACCAGAGAAGACAAGAGATGAGACCTCTTAGATGTGGGAGAGGCAATCCCTTAGAATACCACCCCTCTTACACACACAAACTTTCAACACACACGTGCGCACACACACACACACATTTAGAGACATCCAGATGCACACCATCAAAGCCGTCCAGACTTTTACTGGCCCAGGCAGCCAGACAGAGCAGAGAAGATGAATAACATCCCAGAGCTGTAGTCCAGGTCTTATTATGACATCTGCATGTCATAACATGACAATCCTGCAGATTGGCCACAAGTGCTGAATGAGCTGAGGGCGGGGTGATTTTTGGACATGTGTGTTTTTATTTTTGTGTGTTCGAGTCAATCGAGCGTGTATGATTTGTCGTGTGTGCGTGTGTGTGTGCGTTTGTGTGTTTCCAGATGACACAGCAGACCTCTCACCTTCGTATATAGAAATGATGTGTGGGTGGCGGAGGGATGACATGATCTCAATCTCACGGCGGATGTGAACCATGTCCTGTTCATCCTTGATCTTCTCCTTCCTAATTGACTTGATAGCCACCTGTAAACAGAGGATAGAAAGAAAGCAGTCTGATGAGATGACTTTGAGCAACGTAAAATTTAAAACACATTGTCCCCCTTTTTTTGTGTGTGTGTGTGTGAAGGGACATGACCAAAGAAAACCGTCAAACAAGACTGAAGGACAACACATTTATGTCACATTCTTTATCTTATCAGTGAACTTTAAAAAAAGTACATGGCATGGCTTGCAGAGTACATACTGTACACCATGTGATGTCTCAGTAAACGCAACTCACTATAGGCTGAATCTCTTTCCCTAATAAACTCTGTGTACTTCATCAATCTCATTTACCTCTCATAGACCCTGCAAACTTTGACCTCATCACCAGGCCTTGCAGGCATGACAGCCAGATGAGTTAAACAGGGAGGAGGAGGAGGAGGAGGAGGTGTCATCTTTATCTCACACTGTGTAATTTACTCTTTTCTATATGAAAGCTAAATGAAGGTGCTTCTCTCTGAGGAAAACAACCTGACACACCATGGGCCCATAATGGTGGCTTGCTTTGTGCTCTTAACAGGGCCTGGGCCTACATTTACACTGTGTATTAGTCACTGTTTGGACTGGGTCTCTTCTATGGGCCCCCCTAGTCTGTCTCTAACAGAGAGATGAGAAGTCAGATTCACATGGTGAAACATGATGTTTCCATAGCAACAGTGTGGAAATGTGGAAGGCAGCTTGTTAGAAATCAAGATGCTACAGCGACGCTAGAGCACAGTGGTGCTATCACGCCAATAATGACAACGCATGCCATGATCATCATTTTAGCTTAGCATATTAGATTTGTAAGTATTTGGTAATAGTCAAATTCTTATTCCAATTCATCCCGTTGGGGCTATGAATCTCTTAACTTCATGGCAGTCCAACAGTTGCGGAGACATTTCTCTCACAACCACAAATGTAAACCACATGGTGGTGTTAGGGTTCACCGAAGTCAACAGGTTTCATTCTCTGGACACCAATGAGGAACACAGGTTCCGTGAATAAAAAGTGAGCAAGATGTTAAATGTTCAGTGTTTCTTCGAAAGAAGTCAGCGTGCTCCTCCGTGAATCAGATGGCAGCGGTAACCTTCGCGGGCGCGTTGCCTTCCCTGTCAAAGAGTCCTTGAGAAGATATTAAATCACTGCTCCATCGTTTTATTTTTAGTCATTCTGATTAACAACAGTGGCCTACTTTTGAAATAGCCCGAAAAACTGGCCTGCTGGGAGTTTTATGGAGGAATCGGGAGAATGAGCGGAGCAGGGGTTGAGGAAGTGATTCAGTCTACTTGCCCTGCCAACAGCCCTGCTGTAAGAGCTTCAACAGTCAACAACTACACATGATTTGAAGATTTTTCACTGTCATGACAATGCCACCGGGGTACGAGTCCACCGCAACTGGATGCATTCAAACCTCTAGCCTTGCACTCCTTAAATGAGAGGTTAGCGGCCTCCTCCAAATAAACCAATCGAGAGTCTAGCACATGTCACTATAATTGTAGCCTAAACATTCTGGATTGAGTCCTGGGTTCGCTTTGATCGGGGCCTGTATAGAGTCTGTTCGCTCTGAATTCTGTTAGTTTAAACTTTTGTCCTCTCCTAGCTAAGCGGTAGTATTCTGAGGAGCCCAGCTTTATTCCATGCAGCAGAAACCACAGGCAGTAGCGAGTGCCAAGCTAATTACCGTGTACATCAATAAAAATAACCCCAAACCGGAATAGTTCCCTTCCAGAGCATGCCCTGATTGCATAGAATTTAAAGAAATGATACCATAATAAACAAAATGGGGTCCAGGGGGTCCACATGCTGCGTTCGTAATTGGTAAAAACTCGTTTGGGTCTTAACACTGATGTTTTTCCTTTACCTCATCAAATTCATCAAGATTTTATCGCTGATCCCCAAAACGTGAGTTAACATTTTTTGACTGAGGCCGAATGTGAATCACCTTCCTGGATTTAATGCAGGAATTAATTCAGGGATTCCTTAATTTAAAGGCAACAACTGAGAAATGACCTACAAAAGTCAGACGCAAAGAAAGGCAAGGAAACTTTCTCTGTGGAACTGCCGCCTAAAAACCCCCGAAAATGACTTTCCTATCCTAAGAGGATAGTAATCAATCTTTAACAGCCATAATCTTAATTCCACGCTGTATGCTAACTCACTGAATGAGCCAGCTCTCCCACATCGGGCTTGAGACAAAGCCAGGTATCTCTTATGTATCTCCTCATGTTCCCCTGCCCTGACCCCGATGTGGATCATTAAACAGGACTGCAGATCAGCCACTTGCCAGCTGGCCTGGCTGCCTTGTCCTTAAGTGGATCCCTATTACTGTCACTCACAGTAAACAGGCACTGCACTACTGCCCACGCTGACCCCACGGTCAGGTAAAAAGGGTCGAGCCTCGTTTTGGACGCCCCTCCACCCTCTTATTCTTGTCCGCAACACAGCTTGTTTGAAGTGAAAGTCCATGTTTCGCTTCACTGGAGCCTGACATCTTCCTGCGCTTTCTCAGGCCATTAAAATAGATGAAGTATTCATCACAAGCTCACCCTCTCCCTTCGTTCTCCAAAGATCATGATCATCTGTTGTGTTGAGTGTGTGTGTGTGTGTGTGTGTGTCTGACTCAGTGATAGGGAGAAAGAGAGAGTGAGTGGGAGGAAGAGGCCCGTCACTTTTCCAGAGAACTATATTCTCAAACACAGCCAGGAACCATAATACCTCATCAACGGCACCACATATAGCAGAGGAATTTCAGTGTTTTCCCCTCTAGCGTACCTCTCCAGTGAATCCATTGTTGGGGAGTGATGTAATCTGGTGCTTTAAGCTCATATTAATATGGCTCTCTAACCCCTTTAACCGAGGCCGTCCCTCTCTTGTTATGGTGGTGGGCTTCCCTGTGTCTTTATGCTAACTGGCCACCCCCCCCTGTCTGTGATGAATCCCCTATACAGGATATTAACCTTCCCCTCCAATCTCATTTCCTGCCGTGGATGGCCTTTTATGTGTCACTGCTCATTTAAGGCCCTGCTGTCACCACAATCTTTTCACTATAGTCACTTAGATGGGACACAGTCACAGTCTGTTCCTCACGAGTACACAAACATGAAACACATCTTCTCGAGGCGTGCACAAACACATGAGCTTGTGCATGTGTTACATATCCCGATCCATGAGCTCTATGATCACTTGCAGTCCATATAATGTCGGGTTTCCACGGAGCTGCCAAGCAGTACAACATACGGCTTTGCAGATTAAAGCAGACAGTCACTCAGTTCCACTTTCGCTGACACACTGTATGTGCCCACATCTAATCAATCTTCCTCGTGTGCCTTTAGCTCGTTCCACACATGTGCGCACACACACAGAACTTCCTCAGTCTGTCTCCTCGCTTTGCTCTCTCTGCTCTTCTCATTTGCTTCGTGCAACCAAACAGGAAAAAAGGGTACAGGGAAGTCAAGATGATTGCATAACAGTCTCACCACCGCACTGTTGTATCTGCCATATGGACGCAAGGGACTACCTTTAGTGTCAAAGGTCAAGTAAACTCCGGCAACGCAGTGCCAGACACACGTGGCCCGTGAAGTGACCGACAAGTCATGCTCTGTCTGTCTGTTTTCTGCTGGTACTCCACGTGCAGAGGCGTTGAGTCTCAAAGGACTTCCCTAAGATATACAAACTCCCACGTGAAAACACAGCGGTGCAAGGAAGTCCTATACTTTACTGATGTGCTATTTTAAGTCTGAATGCAGCAGATTACAGGAGGAAGGAGGACATAAGGTCACGGAGTTTTGAACCACAAAGAATTTTTTGTATTCTGACAGGTGACGTTTTATTATGTCCACCCCATTTATATCAGTGAAGGGAGCATAAATAACAGAGAGCACCTCTCCTTGGAATAAAACACAGTTCAACGGCAGTTCAACTACATCCCCCAAAGTTATATCTATAACTTAACGTTATAATCTTCATGATGGTAGAATTTACTGCAGGATTGCATTAGTTTTAGATAGGTGTGCCCAATAAACTGACCGTTATTCATGCAGTTTCTTGAAGGTTTCGGTCAGGATATGTAAGCAATGCCAGCAGGGTATAATTTAAAGCAAGTTTTAGAGATGCTGCAAATGTAAACAAACACAGAACCCGTGTGAATGGCTGCTACTCATTCAAACAATTCATTTCAGAGTGGAAGAAGATGCCAACAAGTTGAATTATGTTTTAGGAAACAGTATATCAGACTTACTCGTGTCAAAACAAGCTGTTTTGACCTTTCTGGACAATATTGCGCAACGTTAAAACGCTACAGAAAGTAAAACACATTAGAGCTGTTGCCATGGCAATAATGAAAAAGAAAACAAAGAAACTGAAGAAAGGACAAGGAGTCAAGTTGGACAGTCTGAGAGAGCATAAGCTATGCTACCGGATGGTTTATGGTTCCCCCTATGAAGCATTTGTTTGCAATGACCTATGAAATCATTGGGGGGGGACATTGTTGACCTATACTAAGTTTCCCCCCCTCCCCACCCCTGGTATTCTCAGTGCAATGGAAAGTTCCTCATGTCCTGCCAGAAATGGGCTCTGAGGTCAAATTTTGCCAACACGTGAAAATATTTGGAGAGATGTGCTGGTCTGAGACGTCACAGCAGCAGATGGCGTGTTTACTATGGGGAAGACAGCCAAAAAAACTTCTTTGGTTTTTTGGTTTTTTTTTAAAGACACAGAAAGTGGTTGTCTGACTCACACAAACACACCCACACAGTAAAACATAAAAACAAAACTGAAAGGATGCCTTTAAATATTTATTGTGAGTGGGCCTTTTGTTTTATCTCTGGAGGGGGGGACTGTTGCTTTCAGTGATGCTTACTGGGATCCCTGAAGTCACATCAGTCAGTCAGTAGCCGGATTTGCACTCCAGCATCCGGTCGTGAGGCCCCGCGTAGGACAAGGCGTGTGCAGCCACAGCTCTGTGTCCCCATGGGGCCCTTATTTTTGGAGCACTGGGGGAATTCCCGGAGGGAATGACATGCACACGCCTCCAAGAGCAACAAAGCACTTAGTAGAAAAGCAGTGTTGTTTGTAGTGGCTACTAAAGGGCGTTACAAGAAGATGCATGTATATGAAGAGTGTGGACCCACTAAAAAGCATCATGACAGATGTTTACAGCTGCTTTAAGGGGGAAGGGGGGGCTCACCTCTCTGCCGGAGTGCCTCTCAATGGCCTTCTTGACTTTGCCATAGGTGCCTCTTCCCAGCGTCTCCAGCAGCTCGTAGCGGTGTTTCAGGTTGTGCTTGTGATGGTGTTTCTTCACGCCCGAGTTTCTCCGTCCATCACTGCTTGCCGGGGTCTCTTCTGATGAGTTGCCGGCAAGTAGAGGTGGAGGAGTAGAAGGGAGGAGAGGGGAGAGGTCACCCCCCGCCGGTTTGCCCGCAGAGGTTTGGCCTTTCTGGGCCTCGGGACGGGTTGACCCCCGGTGGGGTGATAAATAAGCGGTTTCCATCTCACTAGGGAAGCGTTGAACTAAACCTTCCCACTGTTAAATATTTCAAAACTACCTACCTAAAAACAGATTGATAATATAATACTTATAGGTTTAATAATAGTAATAATAAATAAATAAATTACAAGGAATAACGCGTAGCCTACTAGTCATATTATTACATGTGGAAACTAACATTTCCAGATTGTCTTGGTTGATCAATTGGCTTTGATCAAAGTGGACAAGGATGTCTCCTCCTACCTATTCATGTTATTATCGCTATATAATCAATCTACTACGGATTAAGCACAAAAAGGGTCTAAAAAGACATTATCTGTCTATAATTACCTGATACATAGTCCTATATCACTGGATAAAAAAATCATTCTAGTGCCAATTTTGTAATAAAAAAAAAAAATGTATTCAGATGTCGACAGCAGGCAGCATGCCGAAAACTGAACACACTTGATATATTGGCTATAATATATGTGCAAGCTCTATCCCAATAAAAAAAAAGAAAAAACAAAAAATAAAAATAAAAATAATCAAAAATAAAATTGGTCTGATCTCCTCACTCCTCAATTGACTGGCATGATCTATCTGATCTGGTTAATTCTGGCTCGTTCACCTTGTCTGTCGTCCTAAACGCTGCCAACATCACCGACCCACATCTGAAAGGCGAGAAAGCTGCGACGAAACCGGCGTTTTGGATGAAGATGACCCTCATTTTGTCCGCGGCCCAGGTATAGCTCCTCATTCATCTGGACTCTGTTCTATTGTGCGACTGCATGCTCCGTGCAGTGGTCGACGGTGGTAGAGGTGCGCTGTGATCGGACACTATCTCGAGCTGAGACGTTTTGGATATTGCCATGGTCGTTTCGCTGCTCCCCTTCTTCTTTCTTCCTTTTTCTTTTTCTTCTACTTCTTCTTCTTCTTCTCTCCGTGCGCCCTTCTCCTTGTTTCTCCTCTTTCTCTCTCTATCCTCAACGTGAGAGGCTGTGAAGAAGGATTGCGAGAGGATCCGAGACCGGAGGCGGGGTTTACGCAGACCTCCTCCTTCCCCCTGTCTTTTCTCTTCCCTTCTCTCTTTGTGCTATCTTCCCCCTTTTTTTTCTCCTCATCCCTGATACAGTATGACTGATCAGGGGCGTAGCTGGGTCGGCCATGTGCACAGGAGGTAACCCCCCTCCCTTCCTTCCTTTACTGTATTATCCATCTTTATCAAAAATGTCCAACCCCCATCCATGATTATTACCTCCATCCAGTGGTGGAAAGTAATTAAGTACATTTACTGTAGTATGATTATCTTCTAGACAAATCACTGTACCTTTTAGTTACTAGTTACTTTTCGAGTTCAGATTAATAATCCAAAATATACTTAACAGATTAAATATGATGCATTCCAGGTTAGGATAAATAAAAGGTTTAAATTTACAGGTTTATCCCTACATGATTTAAAACTGTAGTATGCATTCAAGTAGAGTTTTGAAGGCATGGCTCTGGTACTGGTGGCAAGGTGGTGCAGCAAGAAGGTTCCTGGTTCGAAACTCAGCCGGGCCCTTTCTGTGTTTGTCTCTCGTGCCCTGTGATGAGCTGGAGACTTGTCCGGGCTCCAGCCCCACCATGACCCTGATGAGGATAAGCGGTTACAGATAATGATGATGATGGATGGACTCTGGTACCTTTACTTAAATAAAACATCAGAGTACTTGTTCCATCAGCTGCATCCACAAAGGATGTATCTTTCCCATCTGTTTACCTGTTCATTAACTTCAGAGAGACTAATATGTTTAACTAACATGCTTTTTTTCACTTTCCTGGTGAGATCGGTCGATATACTTTCCCTCCAGTGACATATCGAGTTTGTTATCTAGCTTAACATAAAGGCTGGAGACAGCAGGGCTGGGTGTGTCAGAAGGTAACAAAGTCCACCAACTACCGTCTCTAAAGTTCACTGATCAACACATCAACTATTGTTTGATGTGTAACAGAGACATTTGGTTTTACAGGGGGGAGGTTATGTGCTGGTCACTGTGGGGTTGCCAGGCAACTGGCTAAGAAAATAGTGTCCCCTAAATTCATTGCAGGTGCTATGTAGAGATGCACTAAAAACAACAACAACAAATAAATACCCCCACACACATATTTTTAAATATGGAGATATGATTGGATCAAAGACGGTCTTGGTCAGGTAAAGTGGAGAGTGTGAGCACACCTGTACATTTACAATGTCTGATGCAGTGCCACATCATCATCTCGTGATTAGATAATTAACTTATTCATGCAAAAAAGATTCATGCTGGTGAAGAGTATCAAACATATAATCCTCTTACACAATGATATATTTATTTTAAGTAATTTACACTACATGTAAGGATACTGGTCAGTGTTCCACACATTGACATGTTAATTGTAATGGCATTATGCGATCATTGGACTTTTTGTGTCCTTTTTTAACAACAAAACAACAACCTGAAATATGCAGGTTTGAACATAGAGTGAACATGTGCTACTGCATACTCCATTACTGCCTGTCTCTGGGGGTTTTTCAGTCCAAATCTGGATCAAGATCCAGATGAAACAATTGCACAACCATGGTTGGAAATATGCGCTGTCTGACTGCTCTAGCTGAGAATATTGGATTTGGCAATTACCACTACAGCTCTAACTGGATTGTTATAGACATAGTTATACTTATCTTAGAGAAGAAGAAAAAAATAGTTGAAAGAAAGTTTGCCTGCTGTTTTGTCATTTTCAATCAAGATAAACTCCGCAAAGCACCGTGAAACAAAAGTATAAAATGTATATACACGCTGAAAGACATTTCAGGTATGTAATATTATACAGTACAATGCTGTGCTCTCATTCCAATATGATGAATAACAGACGTCAAAAAAAACATTGGCTCTGTTTGCCGATGCAATGTTCCTACACTTCCCCTGTGTTTTATATACAGTCATCATGCCAAATGAATTCCTATTTGCATCTGGTTTCCATACTGAGAGAGAAAGTGAACGAATCTCTGAAGGAATTACCTAATTAATCCCATTTTTTTTCACCATGTTGTCTGCACATTACGCTAGAGACTATTGTAAACACACATTTTGTTCGTTACCTGAACAAACAAAGCATGTGACGGCTCGTTAACCAATGAAAAAAAACCCAGTTAAGAGTTTAATATCGGAGGCCTCTGTAACAATTCATTTTCTCTCTGCATTTCTACGACAATCCATTGTGTGAACTTATACTGACCTTTCTGCACTTGAGGAGATTTTATATTTTAGGGTGTACTATAATATTCTTATATAATATTAGTCGCAAGGTGCAATGCAGGCTTAATATAATCTTTTGTACCTTAGTGTTGTTTATTTATGTTTATTCTATGACCTGCTGTGGCCAAACACGGTCCAACAATCAGATTGTCCTGACTGAACTGTTGCCTGCACATGTGCTTGTGTATTTTAGCCGCTAATTACAGAGAGGAAGTCTAGGCCCATGTCAAACACTATCTGATTAAGGACAAAATTGTTTTTTCCCTATGGACCTCACAATAGCTGGCATAATTTCTGAGCATTCGTGGCATTTGTTGTCATTAAACAAGGTAAGTAGAGTGTCTAGTTATAGCAACACAGACTCTGAGATTAGTATCTGATCTGATTCTTCCCTTGGCCTTATTTGCACTCTTTGGCAAACACTGCAGTTGGTTTGTGTACAAAGAGTACCAGCACTGCCCTCTTGTGGTAAAAGTTGAGTCATAAGAAGTACTGTATTTACAGTTTACAGCCAAAAGAGTCATGACAATGCATAACAATATGGAAACATTAGCAGCTTCCTAATTACATGACCAGATCAATCAAGGTTGACTGCCGTTTTAAGGAATAACCTGTTCTCATTCGGCACTCAAAGAGATAAACACAAAAGTACGACTGCCACATGTGCTCATGAAACTGGGACTGGGCAGCGCCCGAGGAAACTGTAAATGGTTCATATAAACTTGAAAGGTTGATGTGCTATCACCTGCCACACTCTCTTGAAGGCACGTGATTTTTAAACCAACGACATAAAAATGCTTTTTGGGAGCAGCTGTAAATCAGCATAACTGCTCTGCCATATAGACCATATCAGTGTTTTTACACGTTTTACTACTTTATTTTTGCAAGTCCATTAACCACAAATCATACATACCTCACTTGACTGCTGGGTGTTTTCCAAAGGACGCCTTTTCTTTTTAGAGGGCTTTGGAATTTCTTTGCAGTCTTTAAGGCAGTGTCAGATCAGCATGCAGAGGATTGATATATACGAAATCACAGGGGAAATAATGCCCAGTGTTAGTTTTGTCAAAGGCAGTTAATTGTACTTGCTAATTGTAAAATATCAATAATGTTATATATGTTTGAGATGATTGTTTTACATGCTGAAGAGCAAAAGAACAGCTAAAAAATCAACCTTGCGATGATTATCATTTCAAGTAAAGATAAAAAATGAACCTTAAATCTTAAAACTTTTTAAGCCAACATGGATAACAGATCTTGAAAATGTGTGATACAATCAAAAGCTAATGATAGATGTTCAAGTGTTTAAATATCATATCATAATATCCATCAAAACTGCTATCTTTCACATGTGGAAACTGTAAAAGTTATAAATATATATGAATGGTAAATTTGGTTTGGTTTCGGGGACGACAATGTTTGAAACTGGTCCACGCTAGAGGGTCCTAACTGCAGCCGCAAACTAGCTGCAACACAATCCTTCTGGGCAATTGCGCATAATCAATTATGTCCACTAAAAGTGCTTATTTTTTGCCAGTGATAGAATTAGATTGTTATTATAAGTTGTGGGAAGGATCCACACAAAGAAATACATTTTTGTGAGAAATAACAATGTTTTTTGTTTAACTGGGATCGGTTATATCGCTGTGTTCAAAGGCGCCAGACTCCATTGACAAAAACATTAATTTTATGTGACAGAAACAAAATAAATCTTACCAAAACTTTGATTTGTCTTTGAACTGTTCCAACAATCAAAAAGTATATTTCAACCAAACCAATGTTTGGTTGAAACCAATGTTTGGTTGAAAATACACCCATAAGTTAGATGAGTTAAATGTGAAAATATTTGGGAGCAAGACGTAGGCATCAGAGAGGCAGAGTTGAGAAACAGCATACTGAGACAGAATATTTTCACATCTTACTCGGTCTAACTCCACGAATACTTAAGTAACCCTTTAATTTATAATTTACTCTTGAACGTTAACAGAATACTGAGCTGCCGAGCAGTTTATGTAACTCTGCAGTACAGTATATTTGGATATTTATCAGGGTGTGACACACACACGCAAAGGAGGAAGTTTGGTTGTGATTTTCAGAAACGATGATGATCGTTGTGAATCTAATTCAACGTTTAAACGTGTTAAATGTGAGTAAGTTGTTTTACGCTACCCTTTTTGATGCCATTATTTCTATTCAACAAACCCAAAATGTGTGAAGTTTTTACAGAAGATATCGCTGAAAGGTTTAATGACTTCATAAAATTGAGTAAACTTCATATTTTGTATCTGGTGGCTGGTCAGACATTCCTGGTTCAGGTTGTGCTGAGTGAATCTGGATCTGGATTAAATTCCTGACTACTGAAAAGTTAACACTAACATCTTAAAAATATATGGTAAAACTGACAGCAAAGTATGTCAAATAAATGATGTGCTGGTAGGTTCCTTAAACATACAGTATAACTTAACTGACACTAACAGATGTCACAGAGTCCATCGTCAACGCCTGACAGAGAGTGACAGGGTCTGTCTGCAAACTGCTTTATTACTGTGTTCAGTTATATCAAGCTATGAAACTTAACACAGGGACACTTCCAAACATTGCTAATATTTATATCTAAAGAAAAGCTGCCAGAAGAAAAAAAAGGCAAGTTTATAGTCTGTAATATACTACATGTTGATGGTTTGGCAATGCTGCCTGGCATAAATTTTAAAGTCTAAAGTTACAGACTTAATACATTGAAATGATTTATCCATTCAGAATCCCCTGCCCCACTGGTATTAATATTCAAAAAAACATATATTTGAGTGAAGGCTGTAGAGATCAATCTTGGCACACAACACTGTTGTATTCAAAAGGTCTATCTGGCCAAGCCAAGACTTGATCTTATGCTGAAATAATACTGAGTGGCATTCAGAGGTTTGTGTTGTTCACTTTGACAGCGTGTATAAAGGAGAGGAGGATAATGACAGGCGAACGTTTCACACTGTGTCATCAGATCACAACAGCAGACCGATGACTCATCAGTACAGTTTGTCATTAGTTCAGTAAAGCAATAGAGGACAGAGTTGTTGTTTTTTTTTACCTGTCAGGTGTGATTGCAATGGTGCTGTGAGAAGGTACAGCCGGCTGGGTTTAAAAAAAAAAGAAAAGAGCACAGTAGATGTTTTCCTTCCAGGTATAAAATCCCTCAAAACAATATGTCCCATTTGCTTCTACCTACCATGGAAAGATGCATTAAGTGCCAAAAAAACAGTCAATTTGTGAGAGGAGAGAGGCGACTGAGGCAGTAGGTGAGTAAACAGATGGAGTTTTAATGCTCAAATGTGTCTAAGATGCAAGCTGGATGGCTGTTTCTCATTCATTTCATACTGTGCTGCATCCAGCAACTTTTGTAAAAATAAAACGGTTCACAGTGGATTCTCGATATGGATATACAGCATAGGGAGTTTCTATTAATCTACCTGGTGGAGCTGGCCATTTCTTGACAAATCTGTGTTGTTTACCTTGATTGTTTCTTGTGATTAACTGACAAGTAAATATCACAGCTTGCTGATTTTTCATTTCCATCGTAAGAGGCGCTAGTGCTACTGTATGGTCACAATTTAACAGCAAAAGGAAAATAATTTGCCTTATGTCCAAAACAGAGAACAATGCTGAACTGTTCTATGATGCCAGGATTAAAGAGCGTCTGTTGTGTGCCACTAACACTTCAGTGGCACGTGCTGTTGTGGAGAAATTGCTGAAGTCAAAGGTCAATGGTGAAGTCAGAAAGTCAGAAAGTGTTCAGGAGCCTCTGATGTCTTATGCTGTATTATTTATTGACGCTTGGCCAAGGAGAACTAGAGACACTCTCAAAGTTCATCAGAAGTGCCTGAGTCGGTCTCACATTCTGCCGAACTCATCCTGGTGGACCAACCCCAAGATAACACCACAAATACTATACGCCCAGAACTAGTCAAAGAGAATGTTTTTACTCATGCAGGTGTTATTGTCGGCATATTCTTGTCTGGAGACACAGATGTCTGTTTATGCAGATTGGAAAGTCAATGGCAAGCTATCTATTATGTCTAGGAAGGCAGCAATAGGTCTCTTCCACCCAAACAACTAATACTGCAGAGGACCTCAAGGCCCACACGTGACCTCGTATAACCTAAGGATAGAAAATTCCATAACATATGCCAGTCTATAGTGAGAGGACACTGGTAGGTCAGACTACCAGCACTGCAAATGAAACCAGTTCTTACAACAAGTACTACCATAAATGTATTTTTTCTGCCTTTATTGACAATATTACACGACATAAAGCTGTAAATAAAACAAAACATAGCTTACTGTAAGTTATATATACAGTTGGCACAGTGATGCAGAGGTTAGCACTGTCACCTCACAGCAAAAGAAGGTTACTGGTTCGAACCTCGGCTGTCTCACACTGTCCAGTGACATGCACTGAGCAGGTTAATTGGTGACTCTAAATTGGCCGTAGGTGTGATTGTGAGTGTGACTGGCTGTTTGTTTCTATGTGCCCTATGATGAGCTGGCGACTTGTCCAGTAGTGTATCTGGACAACCACTGTAACCCTGATGAGGATTATGTGTGAGACATGTCTCACACATAAAAGCTAATGCATGTAGAGGTGCACATGCGCAGTACCGATCAGGGATGTATAAAAATACTTATTTAAAAAATACAATTACAATGCTATGCTGCGCCAGATAAAATGTACATTTATGGCAGTACTTGTTGCTTGCTAGAAATAGATTTGCATGATGTGACAATGCCAGAGAGGCTCTGACAATATATATATATATATATATATATATAATATATTATATATATATATATATATATTATATATATATATATATATATATTATATATACTATATATTATATATTGGTGGTAAGGCACGTGCTACGTTTTAAATTAACCTACGTGGGTCACAGCGTCTCACTGGTTTGGCGTTGAATCATGGGATGCGCTGTCTTTCTGCAGGTACACCAAATTTTCATACACACCCCCCTCCACCCCTTTCGTCAAAGACGGATTGACCCGGCGCTCCTGCACACCTAACCCCGTATTTGGTCAAGTGCATCGCGGTCAAGGCTTGAAAAACAGCAAGGCAAAAGCAAAAGATTGGGGCCCCACGCCACGTGAAATGTAAATTTGTAAATTTAATTTTTAAGTTTGTTTTCCAGCTACTTTCACGTACATGCCGCCATTTGCGCAACGTAAAAAAGCTAAGCTGCAGCCCAGCTAAGCAACTTTGAACAACATTAGTTTTGCATATGTAAAATGGCATGTTTGTTTACGTGAACTTAGTTATTCGTTAGTTTTTATCAACTATTTTTGTTTACTGTGTGTGTTGCAAGCACATGCATCTAAATAACCTCATGCGTATTTAAACTTGTCCTGTGCTCTTGTTTCCTCAGGTGGAGAGTCAGTGCTCGTATTTTTGCAGATATGCTCACTGCTGTGCGGTGCATGCTTTCTAAGCTGGTTTCTCCATTTGGAGGACAGTAGATGTGGATGGAGAAGACATTTTGTCTGGTTCAAAAGGTAAAATGCAGCACAATGCAAACACATGCATTTTAATTTAAATAACCCACATTTAGCTGATTGTTCTGCATTGCCTCATGTCTGTTTTTTTTGCTCCACATTTCTTCAGCCATGGAGGAGATTCGTCACCTGCAGGGCAGTGTGGTAACCCAGCTGTGCGTTGACTATGGCATGATGACGGTGCAGTCTACTTCACAAGTGAAGAAGTGTTGGGCGGGATTCCACTGAAAGAAGGCGACCTGGTGAACGGCATAGCGGTACGAGATGGTGCCAAGGTGGATGGAAAGCCATTAGGGTGAGTTGTGTTTTTTTTCTTGGGTTTTGCCCGAAATAGGACAGACGTGCACCTTTAATGCTGTCGTTTTAGGTGGAAAAGAGTGCAGATGCTTGGGACGACGGAGGAAGAACCTCCCTAGAAGCTGACCATGCAGCTGAGACCTCTCATTGGCACCGTCACATTTTGATGGAGATGGCGGCTACATAAACCAGACCACATACTTCCCACGCTACAGCCTTTGGGAAGGTACCGATGCTCACTGTACTTAAGACACTTAAAATCGCAAGCCTCTTGCTCCCCCCTGAGTTTGCATAAACTGTTGTCAGCACCCACGGTCGCCTATCAGTCAGAACCGTTCAGCTTTTCCGAACTGATTTACCAGCCTCATAATTTTCTAGTAGATGTTTCATAGCTCAGACTGACAGTAAATTAGACAAACTCGCAGCCACACCGAAATTTATTAGCACTTGGCTGAATGCTGATGTTAACTTTCCCCTCTGTTGGCACAATTGTGTGCTTTCCTTTTTTTTGTGAGGTTATGAGCCATGAAAGGAGACTGGGGTCCAAGCAAAATATTTTATCAATCCTACCAAGTGGACCACCCAAGCTCAATCCGTGGCCCCTTTACGCTATTGCCGCTTGGACAGGTAATTGCATACCAGCTGATCACCATTTAGTCTTTTTAAGTGAAAGCGTTGATGCTTAAAAAGTTAATTCATGTTCATTAAATATATTGATTATATACTTATTTCATTCCCTCTCCCTCTGACTGATCTGCTATCTCCAGGTGCATGTGACCAGTGTGTTATGTAACAGCGGAGTAGTGGAGGACAGTGTGTTCTTCAGTCTGGACTCTCTGTTACTGCCTGCTAACTACCAGCCTTTGCCAGGGCACCTTGTTAACCTGGTAATGGTGGAGAGCAGTCAGTCCCTCTTCTGTTGAGGGCCTTGTGTATGGCACCCTGTCATCAAAGGTATTAATGCAGCGTTTGAACTGTGTGCAGAATTAACTTTTTTTGTCCACAGCCAAATGACTAGTAAATGTTCAAATTTTACCGCCACTCAATAGATTACCATTGTTTTACCTGCTACCTGATTAATTGTTTGGCCCATGAGATATCAAAAAAATAGTGAACATACAAATACATCTTTCATGAGCACAAGAAGTGACTAGTTCTTTCGGCTCTATGTCTTTATCTCAGAAGTATGGCAAGAGTTTTTCATATTTGTTCAAATCTTCATTTTGATGTGTTGATCTAATTCAGATCTGCGATTTGATTGCTTTTAAAAAAATTATTTATTCTTTCATTGCAGGTGAATTGTTCTGCTAACTTCTCCCAGGCTGAACTCCAGAGCATTTTGGAAAACAAAGGCGGGCTGGAAGTAACGGACTACAGCCAGTTTGGGAATTTGATGATCGGGGAGAAAAGACAGCTGTGCTCTGGATACAGTGAGTGACAAAGAAGAAACAAAATATTCATTTCTCACGTCCAACAGTCACAAACTCGTAAATTGTTTAGATTAGCATTGGTCATTGTCCTAGAACAAATCAGTTTACTTTTCAACTTTGTTAACTCGTAGACATGAAATACCTGTTCCAGAATACATTACTTTCTTTATAGCTTAATCTTTCTCTCATAAACAGAAATAAAGGTTCAGATGCTCACAGACTGAAGTGCTGTGACTTTGCTGGCTGGGACTCAAAAGACAGTTCACCATAGCTGCTGTCAAAGGGCCCGTCAACCGAGACAGAACAACAGCCCGTGCCAGAGTCAAAACTGTCTTAGTCTTCAGAAAAACAAGTCAGTGATGCAAAAGAGGGAGACAAAGAAAATCACAAGGTGCTGACGGAGACTATCCATTCACCCGTAAGAGGGAGGATGAGAGGTGGATATCCTCCAGGAGAGAGGCTGTCTATTGCAGTAGGCAAGCAAAAGTAAGTTTACATTTGTAATGCCACGAGGTAAATAAACAATGAAATGGAAAGGTTTGTACTCCCTATGTGGCTTGCGTACCATATTAAATGTCTATACACTGACGTATCGAGTTCTCTGTGGAGCCTTTTTAGTATGATGTGTACAACTAAACTCCATGTGGGGACATTGTTCAGGAGCTTGGGAAGCTGTGCCGAGTGCTGCTGTTGCACTTCTCCTCTTTCACCATCGGGAGGCGCCTGGAGTCACATTGGCAGCGAAGAGGAGAACCTGCTGCAGCCTTCTGCACCCTACAGTCCCAGTGATATTGTGCCGGTCTCAGCAGTGCCTACCCATGTGATCACTGTCTCTGCTCCAAAAGACACACCGAGGTATCAAAACAACCGTTCCATGCTGCATGAGGATGAAATGAATCTTACAAATGACGATTTAGCTATTGTAATATTTGCCACTTGCCTGTGCCCTACATTTTACTAATATATTACATTAATAATGGATAGATCTCAATGAATATTTGATTTTTGCATGCAGCTCCATGATATGATATGAGGAAATCATTTTATGTTTTAGATAGAATGAAAATATTTGAGGAACGGAAAAACACAAACTTTATTAGTGTCCCCGTTGCTGCTTTAATCAAAGCTTTTCTTTTTGCCATATTTTATTGACTTCTGTGTGCATCATTGTTTTCCTATCTTAAAACAAAAGTGTATACAATAGAATGAGTTATTTTTGTCGTCCCTTGTTTGAGATCGACTTTCCCCCCTGCAGGCTGACTAAGCGACGCCTGCCAAACTTCCTGCGTAATTCACGCTGCCCCAGGCTTTCAGAGATTGTGTGGAGACACATAGTGATGTGCTGGCAGTTGAGCCCAGCCTAGGAGAGGTGAGCGTGCCCATGATATGTCAAAAAAAGTTGCACATTAAGAGTCAGATAGGGCTGCTCATAATTAATGTGTTTATTAATGGCGTGTTAAGCACTCCTGTGCCATGAAGTGTGCCTTGTGAGCTTACAGACATTGCAGTGAAGCTCTGGGCTTCTATGTTTTTACAAGCAAGATGGTGTTTATGATATTAACATTATTTTATTATTATATTATTATTATTTTAAATTGGCATTAAGGGCTGGAATTCAGTGTCTTACTTCATCCTTTGTGTTGAGGGGAAGAAAAAAAAAAAAATTTGCCTCCAGAGATCAACTGAAATATCACAGTTTCCTTCTGCTGTGTCTGTTCGCTCAGGTGCTGTCGCCATTCAACATGCAATCACGTTTCTCAGCCCTTCTCTGGCTGGAAGAGCTGCATGCAGAGAGGAACTGAGAGAATTCACAATCCACGGAGCACTTCTCAGGAAAGGAGCATGCTTCCTGCACCTAGAGGTCTCGGTTGGCTGAAGGCCAGACCGAGTCTCAATATAGGTGAGGAGGCCTCAGGTGTCTTTTTATAGCAAAGGCTCAAGTTGTTTGTTTTCTTCCTGCTCAGCCTGAGTGAGTTTTGACAAATTTGCTCTGCAGGTGACAGAATAGTGTTGAAGAAACCGCAGCGTGACGGTATTACGATGGAGTACATTAGCTACGTCACACGAGGTACGGAGATGTTTTCGAAAGCATCTTCTATGTTCGCCTAATTAATGCTCTTTTGATTTGATTGATCTAATGCTGCGGTTTGACTCACAGATCAACGATGAGGACGTGAGTTTAAGAGTGAACCAGAGTTTCAGCACAGCTACCTCGGAGAACCGCTCGATGTTGAGTTCTCTTACACAGGTAGGTTGGGAAAAGTGATTGCCTTACATTAATGCATTCATATCTCACCCAGAATGTGTCATGTTGTAATCAGAGTACTTTGCTTGCATTGGCAGATTGACCATGAAGCGGTGTCACCATGCACTTGAGCAGACAAAAAATTTCAGAGAGAGTAAGTTGAGGTTTTATTTGAATCCTCTTGGTGACAATCTCATTTTGAAGTCAACTTAAAGCTCATGTTCTATGAAAGGAGTGAACATCTGTATTATTTTAGCAGCAAAGCAATGTACTCTATTTACTAAATCTTTTTTTTTGGGAGGACCAACGTGACACTGGTCAGAATTTGCTCCAGAGGGTGCTGTTTGCACCTTACCTCATCCTCTTTCTTTTGCCATAGTGAGACAGAGGGAAAGTAAATTTGCCTCTAGGAACAAATAAAATATAATTTTACTCACCAGCAGTGTCTCCACAACTTCACAACAAGTTTGAAGGCTTAACTTTCTATAAGACACTTGTGTTTTTGATTTATATTGAAGCTCTCCTGGTGGTAATTTAATCTAACTAGTTCAGTAAGATTTAAATTGCTGCATGTTCTTACTGTTGTGCAGTTCTCTTCCCATCTAGGTGACGTTCAGGCTCCTCAGTGGACAGGAACGTGGTAGACTCAGACCACTGAGGTGAAAGAAAAAGAACTTTAATGTCATTCAGTCTTGTTTTTTATTAAACGTATTCTATTTGAATGTCAGGCTGCAGCGATGGAAAATGGAAGGTGTCGAGCATTTCCATCGACGTGAAGTCAAAGCCACACAGACTAAAGGTATGGGTATTTTGATTTGGCACAAGCTTTGCCTGTGCTATGTCTGTAACATGGTTCTAATCACTTCTAGATGGAAGACTCCCACAAACCCATCCCCAGCAAAGGCCACTTCTTTAACCGGAGCTGAACCCTCCTCAGGAGAGGCAGTGAAATGATCCTGGCAGGAGATGTCGGCCCACTCCTTATGTGCTATTTGGACTCCAGGCACCGGAAAGACCATCACGTCATAGAGGCCATACTCAGGTACACCACCAGTAAGACTCTTGTTAGACTAATAACACAAGTGTTTCTTGAACAAATGCGAGCTTTTCCATTCTTCGTCCTTGCTTGTGTAACTTCATAAAGTCTTTACACCCGCAGTTTACCACTTTGTGCCGAGTAGTAGGGTACTCGTATGCATCCTTCCAACAGCGCTGCTGACCTCAGCCATCCGCCTGCATCACAGTGGCTTCCTGCACGCTGCAAGTTTGGCCCGTGTCAACGCTTCTTGTAGACAGGAGAGGTACTGCACAGCGTCAGGGAAAAGAAATTCACTGTGCACTCTGTGTTCTTTGATCAAAGGGAAAATATGCATTCTCCTGTGTGCAGTAAGGTCTGCACAGATGCCCGTGCCATTTGCCACCAGGTTGGGCGGTACAGTTGTCAGTAATACTCTCTGAATAATAGATGAGGCTCTGATAACATTCTCTGTCTGCACCTTTAGTACTTTGCTTATCATCTAAAATGTACATGCCATCTTGATGCAATGTTGTTGTTTTTCTCAGTCCATCCCTGAAGTGCTGAGACAGTTCTCAGGGGGCGAGGACATCCGTCCTGCCTCTTTCCACCGGATTGTGGTCAGCACCTGCCCAGTGCTGGCATGTTTCTATATAGGACTACAGTAAGGCCTGCGCTGTAATTTGAACAATTTAAACAAGCAGCATTGTCCTCATTCTACCTCTTTCTAACTCCGTTCACTTGTTTTCTTCAGAGTGGGTCATTTTACACACTTGTTTCTGGACGAGGCCGGCCAGGCTACAGAACCAGAGTCCCTGATCCCTATGAGTCTTGTATCGAGAGAGGATGGACAGGTCGTAGCACTCAGCACTAACTGCATTCACCCTGTTTGTGTGCAGGCATTTCTTGTATGCTCTCTTCTCACCTTTTAGGCTTTGATGATAAATTGTCTGGGTATAATGATTAATAATGCCTGTTTTGTTTTTTTTCTCGCCTGCTTAGATGGTTTGCTGGAGATCCCCGTCAGCTGGGTCCAATAGTGAAGTCCAAGCTGGCTGCTCTTTGGCCTTGGCGTGTCTTTGTTGGAGAGGCTCATGGCCAACCCGCTGTACTCCAGCAGGACTGGGGATACAACCTAAGCTGGTTGGTACATGCCTGCTACACACAGATGCTTTGTTACATGGTTCTGGTGCTGTGTACAGCATATTTCCTATCTTTATTTTGAAGTCCTTATACACCAGTATCATTTTATTTCTTGCCACTATTGATATCAGGTAGTTGTAACATGATTAGCACAGATATCTCATCTTGGAGGAATGTATTGGAGA